>NC_057812.1:111612959-111851054 GCF_018294505.1 Triticum aestivum
TTTTAGGGTTTCATCTGCAGAAATCTCGGGGGAGAGGACATATATAGGTAGAGGGAGCTAGGAGAGTCCAAATAAGGTGCGGTTTTTAGCCACACGATCGTGATCGAACGACTGAGAGGATGGAGGAGGTTTAAATGGGTTTTGGGCCACTTTGGAGGGGTGTTGGGCTGCAACACACACGAGGCCTTTACGGTTCCTCGGTTAATCGTTGGAGTATCAAACGAACTTCAAATGGCACAAAACTTGACAGGCGGTCTACCGGTAGTGAACCAAGGCCGCTTGGCAAGTCTCGGTCCAATGCGAGAACGTTTAACACCCGCACACGAAAAGAGGCAAAAGAGAGGCGCCCGAGGACGTAGGAGCGCCGGAATGCAAAACGGACAACGGGGAAAATGCTCGGATGCATGAGACAAACATGTATGCAAATGCGATGCACATGATGACATGATATGAAATGCATGACACTCAAGCAAAAGACCAGGCAACAACAACGAATAACAGGAAGACACCTGGCGCAACGGTCTCGGGGCGTTACATCCGCCTGCACGCACATCGTTTCCTGGCTGCTGATCGATCATCGATGCCTCACGCAGTTAGGCCAACTCCACCGCGCGACCCCAAACATACGTCCGTTTTGTCCGAATTCTGTCCGTTTGTATAGGGATTTGGGGTCGTGTCCGGGCATGTCCTAGGATGCGGTGGCCGTGCGCCCAGCACGTGGACGCATCCCGGCCACATCCTGTTCGCGTGCATTTTTCTTTGCAAGTCCTTAACTTTTTATTATTATTCATTTTTGGTACATGACAATACATCATCACATTTTGACTAGTAAAGCAAGGCTAAAGAAAATAAGAACAACAAGAATACATTTTAGAAGACAGCCAACTTCCATAACTGCCTCCTTGAGTTGGGTTAGGGCCTTCTCGATGCACTCATTGCTGATCTGTGGAGGAGGCTCGATCTGGCATCCTCCTTTCCTCTTCAAGCCAGAAGTAGATGTTGCTTCCTCAGACCTAGTCTCGTGTCTAGCCTCTAATCTAGCAACAAGTGCACTTGTCTCATTTACAGCCTCTATGCTAGCTAAAAGTGCACGAACATGTACTAAATTTTGCTCTATCAATATATCGATGTACTCTTCTTTCCAATACCAAAACTTGCATCCATTCTACACAACAAAATTTGAAGTTAGCACAATTAGTCAAATCTAGAGCACAGACCGAAGCTAAAAAAGCACATACCCCGTCGTTTAAGCACTTGATGAACACCCATCCGGAATGTTCCGGCGTTGTAGACACGCGGCGCACGACCATCCTTGGGCAGTGGTCGCACTTAATGAGTGGCAACGGTGCACGTGCAAGCTTTTGGACAAGCATCGTGCCCGGCCGACCGCCATTCGTGTATCTGCCAGTGCACCACCGACGGTGCAGATCCGAGCGGCTAGAGGAGGAGCCACTGCCTGCATGTGGCCTTGCGGCCCTGCCAGGGCCTTCCGGCGAGGTGCCCGGCCTGTCCATGGCGCGGCCTAGCCTCCCACAGCCGCCCGAGCTCAAGACCGACCGGATCCGCCCCAAATCCGGCCAGCGGGTGCGCACACCAGTTGGCCGTGGTTGGGTAGCTCGGCGGCGCCGAGGGGAAGGGGCTGGGCGAGCTCGCGTCTGAACTGCACGGCTACAATGGCAGCGGCGGCGACAGCGAGGGGAAGAGTGGAGGGGGTGCGGCCGGAGGGAGGGAGGGGGCGGATAGAAAAAGGCCCGCCCTGTGCCACCGACAGGCAGGCCACGGGAGGACACGCGCAAGCGACCCGCGCGTCCGCGTGGTGTCCGTTTCACCCCAAAAGCGGCGCAAACTTGGGCCGCGGATGGTTCGAAAGCGGACACAAAACGAACAAAAGTCCGTTTGCTCCCGCGCGCTGGGCGGCCTCATTTGTTCGTTTTACCCCAAACAGACGGGGTCAGACAGGATAGGTGTTGGGGAACGTAGTAATTTCAAAAAAATTTCCTACGCACACGCAAGATCATGGTGATGCACAGCAACGAGAAGGGAGAGTGTTGTCTACGAACGCTCGTAGACCGGAAGCGGAAGCGTTATAACAACGCGGTTGATGTAGTCGTACGTCTTCACGGCCCGACCGATCAAGCACCGAAACTATGGCACCTCCGAGTTTTTGCACACGTTCAGCTTGATGACGATCCCCGGACTCCGATCCAGCAAAGTGTCGGGGATGAGTTCCGTCAGCACGACGGCGTGGTGACGATCTTGATGTTCTACCGTTGCAGGGCTTCGCCTAAGCACCGCTACAATATTATCGAGGATTATGGTGGAGGGGGGCACCGCACACGGCTAAGAGATCAATGATCAATTGTTGTGTCTCTGGGGTGCCCCCTTGCCCCCGTATATAAAGGAGTGGAGGAGGGGGCCGACCAAGGAGGGTGGCGCGCCCAAGGGGGGGAGTCCAACTCCCACCGGGAATAGGACTCCCCCTTTTCCTATTAGGAGTAGGAGAGGGAAGGAAGAGGAAGGAGGGAGGAAGGAAAGGGGGGCCGGACCCCTTCCCAATTCGGATTGGGCTTGGGGGGTCCCCCTCCCTTGCTCCTTTCCCCTCCTTTCCACTAAGGCCCAATAAGGCCCATATACCTCCTGGGGGTTTCCAATAACTTCTCGGTGATCCGGTATTGTCCCAATCTTACCTGGAACCTTTCCGGTGTCCAAATATAGTCGTCCAATATATCGATCTTTATGTCTCGACCATTTGGAGACTCCTCGTCAAGTCCGTGATCACATCCGGGACTCCGAACAACCTTCGGTACATCAAAATATATAAACTCATAATGAAACTGTCATCGTAACGTTAAGTGTGCGGACCCTACGGGTTCGAGAACAATGTAGACATGACCGAGACACGTCTCCGGTCAATAACCAATAGCGGAACCTGGATGCTCATATTGGCTCCTACATATTCTACGAAGATCTTTATCGGTCAGACCGCATAACAACATACGTTGTTCCCTTTGTCATCACTATATTACTTGCCCGAGATTCGATCGTCGGTATCTCAATACCTAGTTCAATCTCGTTACCGGCAAGTCTCTTTACTCGTTTCGTAATACATCATCCCGCAACTAACTCATTAGTTGCAATGCTTGCAAGGCTTGTAGTGATGTGCATTACCGAGTGGGCCCAGAGATACCTCTTCGACAATCGGAGTGACAAATCCTAATCTCGAAATACGCCAACCCAACAAGTACCTTCGGAGACACCTGTAGAGCACCTTTATAATCACCCAGTTATGTTGTGACGTTTGGTAGCACACAAAGTGTTCCTCCGGTAAACGGGAGTTGCATAATCTCATAGTCATAGGAACATGTATAAGTCATGAAGAAAGCAATAGCAATAAACTAAACGATCAAGTGCTATGCTAACAGAATGGGTCAAGTCAATCACATCATTCTCCTAATGATGTGATCCCGTTAATCAAATAACAACTCTTTGTCTATGGTTAGGAAACATAACCATCTTTGATTAACAAGCTAGTCAAGTAAAGGCATACTAGTGACACTCTGTTTGTCTATGTATTCACACATGTATTATGTTTCCAGTTAATACAATTCTAGCATGAATAATAAACATTTATCATGAAATATGGAAATAAATAATAACTTTATTATTGCCTCTAGGGCATATTTCCTCCAGTCTCCCACTTGCACTAGAGTCAATAATCTAGTTCACATCGCCGTGTGATCTAACATCAATAGTTCACAACTTTATGTGGTTAACACCCATAGTTCACATCGATATGTGACCAACACCCAAAAGGTTTACTAGAGTCAGTAATCTAGTTCACATCGCTATGTGATTAACACCCAAAGAGTACTAAGGTGTGATCATGTTTTGCTTGTGAGAGAAGTTTAGTCTACGGGTCTGCCACATTCAGATCCGTATGTATTTTGCAAATTTCTATGTCAACAATGCTCTGCACGGAGCTACTCTAGCTAATTGCTCCCACTTTCAAAATGTATCCAGATTGAGACTTAGAGTCATCTGGATTAGTGTCAAAATTTTGCATCAACGTAGCCCTTTACGACGAACCTTTTTGTCACCTCCATAATCGAGAAACATATCCTTATTCCACTAAGGATAATTTGACCGCTGTCCAGTGATCTACTCCTAGATCACTATTGTACTCCCTGCCAAAAACAGTGTAGGGTATACAATAGATCTGGTACACAGGATGGCATATTTTATAGAACCTATGGCCAAGGCATAGGGAATGACTTTCATTCTCTCTCTATCTTCTGCCGTGGTCGGGTTTTGAGTCTTACTCAACTTCACACCTTGTAACAAGAACTCTTTCTTTGACTGTTCCATTTTGAACTACTTCAAAATCCTGTCAAGGTATGTACTCATTGAAAAACTTATCAAGCATCTTGATCTATCTCTATAGATCTTGATGCTCAATATGTAAGCAGCTTTACCGAGGTCTTTCTTTGAAAAACTCCTTTCAAACACTCCTTTATGCTTTGCAGAATAATTCTACATTATCTCCAATCAACAATATGTCATTCACATATACTTATCAGAAATGCTGTAGTGCTCCCACTCACTTTCTTGTAAATACAGGCTTCACTGCAAGTCTGTATAAAACTATATGCTTTGATCAACTTATCAAAGCGTATATTCCAACTCCGAGATGCTTGCACCAGTCCATAGATGGATCGCTGGAGCTTGCATATTTGGTTAGCACCTTTAGAATTGACAAAACTTTCTTGTTGCATCATATACAACTCTTCTTTAATAAATCCATTAAGGAATGTAGTTTTGTTTGTCCATTTGCCAGATTTCATAAAATGTGGCAATTGCTAACATGATTCGGACAGACTTAAGCATAGATACGAGTGAGAAACTCTCATCGTAGTCAACACCTTGAACTTGTCGAAAACCTTTTGTGACAATTCTAGCTTTGTAGATAGTAACACTACTATCAGCGCCCGTCTTCCTCTTGAAGATCCATTTAATCTTAATGGCTCGCCGATCAATGGGCAAGTCAATCAAAGTTCATACTTTGTTCTCATACATGGATCTCATCTCAGATTTCATGGCCTTAAGCCATTTCACGGAATCTGGGTTCATCATCGCTTCCTCATAGTTCGCAAGTTCGTCATGGTCTAGTAACATGACTTCCAGAACAGGATTACCGTACCACTCTGGTGCAGATCTCACTCTGGTTTACCTACGAGGTTCGGTAGTAACTTGATCTAAAGTTACATGATCATCATCATTAGCTCCCTCACTAATTGGTGTAGTAGTCACAGGAACAGATTTCTGTGATGAACTACTTTCCAATAAGGGAGCAAGTACAGTTACCTCATCAAGTTCTACTTTCCTCCCACTTAGTTCTTTCGAGAGAAACTCCTTCTCTAGAAAGGATCCATTCTCAGCAATGAATATCTTGCCTTCGGATCTGTGATAGAAGGTGTACCCAGCATTTTCTTTTGGGTATCCTATGAAGATTTACTTCTCCGGTTTGGGTTCGAGCTTATCAAGTTGAAACTTTTTCACATAAGCATCGCAGTCCCAAACTTTAAGAAACGACAACTTAGGTTTCTCGCCAAACCACAGTTCATATGGCGTCGTCTCAACGGATTTAGATGGTGCCCTGTTTAACGTGAATGTAGCTGTCTCTAATGCATAACCCCAAAACGATAGTGGTAATCGGTAAGAGACATCATAGATCGCACCATATCTAATAAAGCATGGTTACGACGTTCGGACACACGATTATATTGTGGTGTTACAGGTGGCGTGAGTAGTGAAACTATTTCACATTGTTTTAACTGAAGGCCAAACTTGTAACTCAAATATTTCACTTTTGCGATCATATCGTAGAAATTTTTATTTTTGTTACGATGATTCTCCACTTCACTCTGAAACTCTTTGAACTTTCAAATATTTCAGACTTGTGTTTCATCAAGTAGATATACTCATATCTGCTCAAATCATCTGTGAAGATTTGAAAATAATGATACCTGCCGCGAGCCTCAATATTCATCGGACCACATACATCAGTATGTATGATTTCCAACAAATCTGTTGCTCGCTCCATTGTTCCGGAGAACGGAGTCTTAGTCATCTTGCCCATGAGGCATGGTTCGCAAGCATCAACTGATTCATAATCAACTGATTCCAAAAGCCCATCAGCATGGATTTTCTTCATGCGCTTTACACCAATATGACCTAAACGGCAGTGCCACAAATAAGTTGCACTATCATTATTAACTTTGCATCTTTTGGCTTCAATATTATGAAAATGTGTATTACCATGATCGAGATCCAACAAACCATTTTCATTGGGTGTATGACCATAGAAGGTTTTATTCATGTAAACAGAACAAAAATTATTCTCTAACTTACATGAATAACCGTATTGCAATAAACATGATCCAATCATATTTATGCTTAACGCAAACACCAAATAGCATTTATTTATGTTCAACACTAATCCTGAAAGTATAGGGAGTGTGCAATGATGATCATATCAATCTTGGAACCACTTCCAACACACATCGTCACTTCACCCTTAACTAGTCTTTGTTTATTTTGCAACTCCCATTTCGAGTTACTACTCTTAGCAACTGAACCAGTATCAAATACCGAGGGGTGCTATAAACACTAGTAAAGTACACATCAATAACATGTATATCAAATATACCTATGTTCACTTTGCCATCCTTCTTATCCGCCAATTACTTGGGGTAGTTCCGCTTCCAATGACCAGTCCCTTTGAAGTAGAAGCACTCAGTTTCAGGCTTAGGTCCAAACTTGGGTTTTTTCACTTGAGCAATAACTTGTTTGCCGTTCTTCTTGAAGTTCCCCTTTCTTCCCTTTGTCTTTTTCTTGAAACTAGTGGTCTTGTCAACCATCAACACTTGATGCTTTTCTTGATTTCTACCTTCGTCGATTTCAGCATCATGAAGAGCTTGGGAATTGTTTTCGTCATCCCTTGCATACTATAGTTCATCACGAAGTTCTACTAACTTGGTGATGGTGACTAGAGAATTCTGTCAATCACTATTTTATCTGGAAGATTAACTTCCACTTGATTCAAGCGATTGTAGTACCCAGACAATCTGAGCACATGCTCACTACTTGAGCTATTCTCCTCCATCTTTTAGCTATAGAACTTGTTGGAGACTTCATATCTCTCAACTCGGGTATTTTCTTGAAATATTAACTTCAACTCCTGGAACATCTCATATGGTCCATGACGTTCAAAACGTCTTTGAAGTCCCGATTCTAAGCCATTTAAGCATGGTGCACTAAACTATCAAGTACTCATCATATTGAGCTAGCCAAACATTCATAACATCTGCATCTGCTCCTGCAATAGGTTTGTCACCTAGCGGTGCATCAAGGACATAATTCTTCTATGCAGCAATGAGGATAAACCTCAGATCACGGATCCAATCCGCGACATTGCTACTAACACCTTTCAACTTAGTTTTCTCTAGGAACATATCAAAAATAAAACAGGGGAGCTAAACGCGAGCTATTGATCTACAACATAGATATGCTAATACTATCAGGACTAAGTTCATGATAAATTTAAGTTCAATTAATCATATTACTTAAGAACTCCCACTTAGATAGACATCCCTCTAATCCTCTAAGTGATCACGTGATCCAAATCAACTAAACCATAACCGATCATCACGTGAAATGGAGTAGCTTTCGATGGTGAACATCACTTATGTTGATCATATCTACTATATGATTCACGCTCGACCTTTCAGTCTCAGTGTTCCGAGGCCATATCTGCATATGCTAGGCTCGTCAAGTTTAACCTGAGTATTCTGCGTGTGCAAAACTGGCTTGCACCCGTTGTAGATGGACGTAGAGCTTATCACACCCGATCATCACGTGGTGTCTGGGCACGACGAACTTTGGCAACGGTGCATACTCAAGGAGAACACTTTTATCTTGAAATTTAGTGAGAGATCATCTTATAATGCTACCGTCAATCAAAGCAAGATAAGATGCATAAAAGATAAACATGACATGCAATCAATATAAGTGATATGATATGGCCATCATCATCTTGTACTTGTGATCTCCATCTTCGAAGTACCGTCATGATCACCATCGTCACCGGTGCGACACCTTGATTTCCATCGTAGCATCGTTGTCGTCTCGCCAATCTTATGTTTCCGCGACTATCGCTACCGCTTAGTGATAAAGTAAAGCATTACAGCGCGATTGCATTGCATACAATAAAGCGACAACCATATGGATCCTGCCAGTTGCCGATAACTCGGTTACAAAACATGATCATCTCATACAATAAAATTTTGCATCATGTCTTGACCATATCACATCACAACATGCCCTGCAAAAACAAGTTAGACGTCCTCTACTTTGTTGTTGCAAGTTTTACGTGGCTGCTACGGTCTTAGCAAGAACCGTTCTTACCTACGCATCAAAACCACAACGATAGTTTGTCAAGTTGGTGCTGTTTTAACCTTCGCAAGGACCGGGCGTAGACACACTTGATTCAACTAAAGTTGGAGAAACTGACACCCGCCAGCCACCTGTGTGCAAAGCACGTCGATAGAACCAGTCTCGCGTAAGCGTACGCGTAATGTCGGTCCGGGCCGCTTCATCCAACAATACCGCCGAACCAAAGTATGACATGCTGGTAAGCAATATGACTTATATCGCCCACAACTCACTTGTGTTCTACTCGTGCATATAACATCAACACATAAAAATTAGGCTCGGATGCCACTGTTGGGGAACGTAGTAATTTCAAAAAAATTCCTACGCACACGCAAGATCATGGTGATGCACAGCAACGAGAGGGGAGAGTGTTGTCTATGTACCCTTGTAGACCGGAAGCGGAAGCGTTATAACAACGCGGTTGATGTAGTCGTACGTCTTCACGACCCGACCGATCAAGCACTGAAACTACGGCACCTCCGAGTTTTTGCACACGTTCAGCTTGATGACGATCCCCAGACTCCGATCCAGCAAAGTGTCGGGGATGAGTTCTGTCAGCACGACGGCGTGGTGACGATCTTGATGTTCTACCGTTGCAGGGCTTCGCCTAAGCACCACTACAATATTATCGAGGATTATGGTGGAGGGGGGCACCGCACACGGCTAAGAGATTAATGATCAATTGTTGTGTCTCTGGGGTGCCCCCTTGCCCTCGTATATAAAGGAGTGGAGGAGGGGGCCGGCCAAGGAGGGTGGCGCGCCCAAGGGGGGGAGTCCAACTCCCACCGGGAGTAGGACTCCCCTTTTTCTTATTAGGAGTAGGAGAGGGAAGGAAGAGGAAGGAGGGAGGAAGGAAAGGGGGGGCCGGCCCCCTTCCCAATTTGGATTGGGCTTGGGGGGCGCCCCCCCTCCCTTGCTCCTTTCCCCTCCTTTCCACTAAGGCCCAATAAGGCCCATATACCTCCCGGGGGGTTCCGATAACCTCTCGGTGATCTGGTATTGTCCCAATCTTACCCGGAACCTTTCTGGTGTCCAAATATAGTCATCCAATATATCGATCTTTATGTCTCGACCATTTCAAGACTCCTCGTCAAGTCCGTGATCACATCCGGGACTCCTAACAACCTTCGGTACATCAAAATATATAAACTCATAATGAAACTGTCATCGTAACGTTAAGCGTGCGGACCCTACGGGTTCGAGAACAATGTAGACATGACCGAGACACGTCTCCGGTCAATAACCAATAGTGGAACCTGGATGCTCATATTGGCTCCTATATATTCTACGAAGATCTTTATCGGTCAGACCGCATAACAACATACGTTGTTCCCTTTGTCATCGGTATGTTACTTGCCCGAGATTCGATCGTCGGTATCTCAATACCTAGTTCAATCTCGTTACCGTCAAGTCTCTTTACTCGTTCCATAATACATCATCCCGCAACTAACTCATTAGTTGCAATGCTTGCAAGGCTTATAGTGATGTGCATTACCGAGTGGGCCCAGAGATACCTCTCCGACAATCGGAGTGACAAATCCTAATCTCGAAATACGCCAACCCAACAAGTACCTTCGGAGACACCTGTAGAGCACCTTTATAATCACCCAGTTACGTTGTGACGTTTGGTAGCACACAAAGTGTTCCTCCGGTAAACGGGAGTTGCATAATCTCATAGTCATAGGAACATGTATAAGTCATGAAGAAAGCAAAAGTAATAAACTAAACGATCAAGTGCTATGCTAACAGAATGGGTCAAGTCAAACACATCATTATCCTAATGATGTGATCCCGTTAATCAAATGACAACTCATGTCTATGGTTAGGAAACATAACCATCTTTGATCAACGAGCTAGTCAAGTAGAGGCATACTAGTGACACTCTGTTTGTCTATGTATTCACACATGTATTATATTTCCGGTTAATACAATTCTAGCATGAATAATAAACATTTATCATGATATAAGGAAATAAATAATAACTTTATTATTGCCTCTAGGGCATATTTCCTTCAATAGGGTCACGCGGTGGAGTTGGCCTTACGCCTGGTCGCCTGCCGCCTGATCCATCCATGTGCAGTTTCCAATCTAACTCTAGAATTGCAGCGGGGGAGATCCAGCTTGCAGCCGCGCAGCTGACCGGCAAGCCGTAAGGCTAACGTCAGCGGCGACGAGGCAAGAGAAAGAGTAAAATGCAAGCGCGGTCCTAATTCTTTTCCAAAAGTGTCGATTGGGTCTCAGTTATTTCAAAATGCACATCTAGGTCCTAATTCTTTCTAAGTTGTTCATGCGAGGTCCTATTTTTGTCTGACTGCCGCTGGCCAGCTCACATGGCGCTTCGACCGTCGCCATGTCGACACCCGGGCCTAGGCGGGATAACGACCGGCCGTGCATTTTTTTCAAAAGAACCCCCACCCTAATTTCTTCCCAACCGCGGTCCTTTCCTCTTCTCCACTTCTCTCTGGCAACACAGAGGCGATCGACGGTGGTGGCGTTGGTCCGGCGAGAAGAGCCAACAATCGCAGGTATTTGTCTGGCAGTGGCGCCGCCAGGATGGCGCCCGTGCTTCGGTGACCCAGAGATCCTCCTCTGCGATACGGTCAGTGTCGTGCCCGTAACCCTAACCCTGGATCCTCTTTTTCCGCGGATTTTGATTTAGCTCGAATCGATGGTAGTATTTGACTGAATCCCTCGATATCTAGGACCACAAGAGAAGGTTTTTACCGTAGAAATCAACTATGCTGGATTTTTTTGCTGATTTGGCCAATCGAAGACGTATCTTGATGGGAAAGTTGCTTTGTTCGATGGTTGCGAAGTAGATACATGGTATCCTCTCTGACTTAATGATTTTATGCAGCAACTAGGATTTAGTGACCAATCTAAGCATGTTATTTACTGGTTACTGCCTGGAAAGAATTTAGGTGATGGACTGCGGATTGTGGACTCTGACACAATTGGATTTTGACACGAGAAGAATGGTAGATCGAATGCGGCGATGAGAGGGGCGGCAAGAAAAGGGCTAATGCTGGAGGTGGAAGAGACCACTACTAGGAAAAGAGCTACAGATGAAATTGATACTAATGGCGCACCAGAGAAGTGGTGCGCCACTACTACATACTAATGGCGCACCATGTGCCGATACGCCATTAGTGTGGAAGACACTAATGGCGCACTAGACACAAGGTGCGCCACTAGTAACATTTTTTTTCATTTTTCCAAACATACTAATGGCGCATCCGGGCAAAGTGCGCCATTACTAGTTCTAACTAGTAATGGCGCACCAGCCATAAAGTGCGCCAGTACTGTATTTTTTTTACTCTTTTTTTTGCAAAACTACTAATGGTGCACCGTGGCACAGTGCGCCATTACTAGTTTAAACTAGTAATGGCGCACTATGCCATGGTGCACCATTAGTATATATATATTTATTTATTTTTTTGCAAAACTACTAATGGCGCACGGCCAATAGGTGCGCCATTAGTATGTTGGGTTACTAATGGCGCATGGCTTGGTGGTGCGCCATTAGTAACCTGGGACCAGCTAGATATTTTGGACATCCACACCTACACACTCACTTTCCCCACTTCATTCCCTCCACCTCATTCTCCAAGCTTGTCGGCTGCCTCCTCCTCACCTCATTTGCACCATAGATTCATCAAAATTAAGTGGTGAAAATACCTTTTTTGATAGGTAAGTAAGCAGACGAAGGGCATGATCATGAAGATGAAGATGCTGGCGGAGCAGACGACGATGGACCATCGATGGGCTGGGTGCATGACCCTCATATTCAAGAGCTGCTTCTCAAGCAGACGGATAACGCAAGAGCTGCCGCCCGAGTGAAAGCCAAGCTGGATCAACTGGAGATAGACGCGGTTACTCCATTGTATGAAGGATGCAGGCCCGAGGATACCCGCATGAAAGTAACGCACATGGATCTGGAGATGAAGGTAAAACACAAAATGACCGACGCATGCTTCGACGAGAACATGTCATTCTGGCATGAACATCTTCCCAAGAGGAACAAGTGCCCTACCAGTTTCGAGGAGGCGAAGAAAATCGTGTGTCCTCTGGATTTACCGCACGTGAAATACCATGTGTGCATGAACAATTGCATCATTTATCGGGACGAGCACGCGGAGTCTACCATATGTCCGGTGTGCGGCGTCACTCAATACAAGAAGAGGAAGAAAGCTCCTCTAAAAGTGGTGTGGTACTTTCCGATCGCTCCTCGTCTGCAGCGGTATTTCACGCACCCTAAGGTAGCAAAGCTCCTGCGTTGGCACGCAGATAGGGAGGAGAAGAAGCGAGAAGATGACGCAAATGATCCGGAGATAAATAAAAAAGACAAGATGCTGAGTCACCCTAAGGATGGGAGCCAGTGGCAAGCATTGAACTTCGAACACCCAGAATTTGGGAAGGATCCAAGGAACATCTTGCTGGGCGCGAGCACCGATGGAGTCAATCCGTTTGACAGCCAGAGAAGCACACATAGCACCTGGCCTGTGTTTGTGTGGATGTACAACCTTCCCCCCTGGTTGTGCATGAAGAGGAAGTACATTCACATGAGTATGCTAATTGAAGGGCCGAAACAACCAGGGAATGACATCAATCTGTATCTAGGGCTGCTGAAAGAGGAGCTAGACACGCTGTGGAAAACGCCAGCCAATACGTGGGACGCCGCAGAGAAAGAATATTTCCTTATGAGAGCCGCACTGCTCATGACGGTGCACGACTATCTCGGTTACGGATATCTCGCGGGGCAGGTGGTCCACGGATTTTCTGGATGCGTCAGGTGCATGGATGACACAACGTATCGCCAGCTAGATAGAGATCCCGGGTCTTCGAAAACCGTGTTCATGGGACATCGAAGGTGGCTTCGCGACGATGACCCGTGGAGGAAACGCAAGAATCTGTTCGATGGTGAAACCGAACGCCGAAGACGCCCGCGTACGAGGAGCAACGAGGAAATATACGAGCTGTTGAAAAATTGGAAAGATTGCCCACTGCCGGGAAAGAAGCAAAAGGCGCCAGAGCCGCTGCTGAAGGTATGGAAAACGAGGTCTGTTTTCTAGGACTTGCCGTACTGGAAGATCCACCGCGTGCCTCACAGCCTTGATGCCATGCATATCACGTAGAACGTGTGCGAGAGTCTGCTTGGTACCCTGCTCAACATGCCAGAGAGGACCAAAGATGGGCCGAAAGCAAGGGCAGACTTGAAATCAATGGGCATCAGGCAGGAGCTTCACGCTAATGATGTTGATGATGATTATGATGATGAGGCGAAGCAGGACACAGAAAGTCGTCGCAACGGCAAAAAGGCCAAGAAGACCGGAAATGACTACCCTCCCGCATGCTTCACTCTAAGTCAGGAGGAGATCGAGCATTTTTTCACCTGCCTCGTAGGAGTAAAACTTCCTTACGGTTACGCGGGGAAGATAAGCAGATACCTAGACCCAGCGAAGCAGAAGTTCAGCGGCATGAAGTCTCACGACTGTCATGTGCTGATGATGCAGATACTTCTAGTTGCAATCCATGGGATCATGGACGCACACGTCCGTGAAATGCTATTTGGCCTATGCAACTTTTTCGACGTCATCTCTCGGAAGTCGGTTGGTGTGAGGCAACTCAGAAGGCTATAGGAAGAGATCGTGGTGATACTATGCGAGCTTGAGATGTACTTCCCGCCCGTATTCTTCGACGTTATGGTGCATCTGCTGGTCCATATCATGGAGGATATCATCCAACTCGGGCCGACGTTCCTGCACAGCATGATGCCGTTCCAAAGGATGAATGGTGTCATCAAAGGATACGTTCGCAACATGTCACGTCCAGAGGGAAGCATAGCCAGGGGCTTTCTGACCGAAGAGTGCATCTCCTACTGCACGAATTATCTAGGCATCGAGAACCCCGTTGGTCTGCCCATCAACAGGCACCTCGGCAGGCTCACTGGATGGGGTCACCATGAGGGTCGCCGCGAAATGCATGTCGACTTCGAGGGTCGACTCGCCGACTTTGAAAGAGCAAACCTAGTCGCGCTACAACACATAGACGTGGTCGATCCTTGGGTGGTAGAGCACAAAACCTTTATTGAGAAGACGTACAATGACCGAGGCCAACAGAGGACGAATGAAGATATAATCAAAGAGCACAACTCATGTTTCACATGTTGATTCAAGCAGAAGCTTTTGTCGTACCCTTTACATGAGGATTCTTCCGCAGAAGAACAACTCATATTCGCCTTGTCACAGGGCGCCGAGCACAACCTGATGACCTATGAGGCGTACGATATCAACGACTATACATTCTACACCGAGGACAAGGACATGAAGAGCGATGGTTATCAGAACTCCGGGGTAACGATGGAATCCTACACCGGTAACGACAAGGACAGATACTACGGAAGGATCGAGGAGATCTGGGAGCTGAGCTACGCTGGAGAGAAGGTCCCGATGTTCCGTGTCAGATGGGCCAAGAGCATCCTAAAAGAAGACCGGTATTTCACCACCATGGTTATACCCGAAGCCAAATCCAAGACCGCGGGCGCAAACGTCACCGCGAAAAATGAGCCATGGGTACTGGCTTCCCAAGTGGACCAGTGCTTCTTCATTACTGACCCGTCAAAGCCCAATCGTGTTGTCGTGAGGAGAGGCAAAAGGAAGATCATTAGAATGGATGGAGTAGCCAATGAGCAAGACTTCGACAAGTACGACGACCTGAAGATCGAACATGACGATGACGATGAAGTAGCAGCATACATCACAAGAAGAAGCAGGACCACCCTACCTAAAGGACGTCCGTTCCACAGAAGAACTCCATTTGCGAAAAAGAAGGGCAAGCAGATTGTGAACAGATAGCTAACTAAGATCGATTGCCTTTAAATCGTAGTCTTCATTTCTCGATTGTATTTCTATCGGGACCCCGATTCCAAATCACATCGATCTAGCCGGTAACACCTCATATCACTTTGCGGCCTCACGCACAGTATCCCCACGGGTGTCGCCTTACCCTGGCCCGGGACCGTTTGCGCCTTTTGGCTCGCGTATATGATTGTGTCGCTAGCATCCATATGACAGAGAACCCGGGCCAACATGGCTAGTCGTGAACCCAAAGCGGCACTAACCTATGGGAACAAGCATACATGATTCACATCGAGCGTGTCGGTCAGCAGCGTGTGAATCCGGGCTGTAGCACTGGGCTAACAGGACTCCGGGGAACCTGGGCTGTAGCTGGCTAGGCAGGACTCCGGATGTCACCGCGTGATATTTCCCCGAAGGGATAGACATAGGAACGAAGTGAAACACATGCCGACCAGTCAAGTGTCCTAAGCAGTAGTGCTGGGCTAGCAGGACTCCGGTGAACCGGGCTGTAGCGGACTACTATGGCTCAAGGAAGCACTAGACTACATTTCCCCATAAGAGAGACTGCCAAGGATAAACAACTAGATTGTCGGATCCCACACATAGCAATACACGTCACACGTACGCATAACATGCAAGTATGTGCTGTACAACATGGCATCACAACATATTGCAAACTCATATAGATAAAGGCTCAGAAGAGCCACATAACATTAAATACAAACAGGGGTCACATGACCCATCATTCAGAGCATACAAGCAACGGAAGCATTACATGTCTGAGTACAGACAACTACAAAAGAAAAAGGCTAAGAAACCTGACTATCTACAAGTCCCTCCAAGGTACAAGATCGTAGCTGAGGTAACAAGCTACTCGTCGAAGTCCAAGCGGTACTAGTAGTGAGACAGATGTCTCACCTGCAAAACATAAATAAAGCAAACGTGAGTACAAAGGTACTCAGCAAGACTTACACCAGATCCTATGATACATGCATTTGTATCAAGAAGGTAATGTGGGGTTTAGTTGCAGCAAGCCAGCTTTGACTCAGTGGCTATCCTGTTCTACGACAACGAGAAACTTCTTTGAGATGAGGCAGCGCACACGAGTCCACTAATCACCACATCACTACACTACTATGGATCCATCCTCGTCTCCTTACGAGAAGGCCATCCATAGCACTCACACTTGTCTTGAGCATTTTAGAGTATCCACTTAAAGTTGTCTATGTACCACGTAAGCATCCAAGAAGTCCATAACCGAGGACACGGCTATTCGAATAGATCACACGGCTATTCAAATAGATCATGATAACCCTGCAGGGGTGTACTTCTTCACACACGCTCTCACCACTTATCACCATATACACTTCATGTATCTCGGCAACCTTCAAGCGGAAGCCTGGCGAGGGTGTCGGCCACGACCTGACTAACCACGCAAGACTCTAATCCAGGTTTATCGCCTATTTGGGTTCCATCCGCAAGGAGATCCGACCGGGGTGTCGCTCACGGCCCCAAACGATGTGAGCAGGGTTCCCAAGCCCACCATCCGGGTGCCACTTGGTACACCGTGCCACCTGTGCCTAGTCTGTCTCGATCCCACCCTGCCGGGTGCCACTTGGTAGAAAAATAGCACTACCTACAACACCAGAAACTATTTGCAACTCCTGGACAGAGATCAAGTTGGCTAATAAGTCGAGAGGGGTCGAGTTACCGGAACCCAACGTGTGGTAGTAGCTAGTCCTTGGACAACATACACAGAACTCAGTTCTTAGGGACGGTTCCAGTGAGACAACCCACCATGTAATCCTACATGGCCTCTCACCGCTACCTTTACCAAATCGTGTTCACACGCTTGACTCTCAACATCAGAACATAGCACTGTACTCCAATTCATTTCCAATGAATCAGACCTGACATACTCTAAGAAATAGCAGGCAAAGCATGGTAGGAACACAACATGGCTCAATCAACTCCTACACATGCTAGTGGGTTTTAACTATTTACTGTGGCAATGACAGGTCATGCAGAGGAATGGGTTCAACTACCGCAGCATAAAGTAGCAGTTGAATCGCTGTTGTCCTAATGCAATAAATGAGATCAGGTGCAAGAGAGTAAGATTGTATCGGAATGAACAAGGGGGGTTGCTTGCCTGGTAGATCAACAGGGGGGCACTGCTCCATTGATAGGTACTCTTGAACACTTTCCGGAGCAGGACCTATCGAGAAGGAACGGTGTCGGAAATCAAGACACAAACATATGCAACATTATGATGCATGAACATGGTAATAATGTTATGATTTGCACTAATGCATCTAGCAACAATTTAAATGAAGTCCATATGGACCAAGGTTTCATTTGCAAACTCCATATTTAGCATTTAAAATGCCATTATCATGTTTTCACTTATACAGTGGGTATAAGTTGGTTGAACATGCATGAAAGTGGTACAGATGGATAGATTGAATTTTTCTGATAATTTTTCATATATAAATTGTTTCAATCTGAGCTACGGTTGAATTTCTATGAATTTTTGAAGTTTAGAACATTTTCTGGAATTTCCTGATTAATTTTAAACCAGAAAATGAAATATTGCGTCAGCATTGCGTCATGCCTGCGTCAGCAGGTCAACGGAGCTGACCAGGTCAAACCTGACGTGTGGGGTCCACACGTCAGTGACTTAGTTAGTTAACAGAGGAGTTATTCCTAATCTAATTTAGATTAGTGGCTCTGGGGCCCACTGTCAGTGTCAGGGGGTTAGCAAAAATGGTGATTAGCCTTAAGCTAATCACCTGGCAGGTCGGGCCTGCACGTCAGGCCGGCGAGGTCGTCGCTGGCGACCTCTGGACGCGGCGGCGTCCACGCTGCAGGGCACGGGGGCGGTAGCTGGGAGCACCGAGGCGTAGCCCGTGCTCTCGCGCATCTAGTGGGGTAGGTAGGAGAAGGAGGGGTGGCCGGAGCGAGGCTCGCGGCGGCGGCCGCAGTTCGGCTCTAGGCGAAAGCGGGCTGCGGGGCACGGGGAGGCCACACAAGGGGTTCCGCGGCACCCTCGTGGCACTAGGAGCATGATGGGGTGCTCTGTTTGGGCGGAGGCGGGCCGAGACGACGACGGTGACATGGCTGTGCGGCGGCGAGCTTCGGTCATGGCAGCGCTAGCACTAGAGGACGCGAGGGACGATGGGGCAAGGGGGAACCGGGTCAACGGCTCACCGCGGAGCTGCAGGGATGGCAAGCGGGCTCGGGGACGCACCGAAGTGGTCAGATCGATGAAGAAGGGCGCCGGAGCCGAAGCTTGAAGACGATGATGATGGCGGCTGCTCGGGGCCTATGTGCTTCCTTCCTTCGGTGCAGAGGTGAAACGAGAGGTGGCGGAGGCTCTGGACAGCTCGGGGAGGCAAGGCGACGGCAGTGGGCATAGCGGCTCACGGTGGCGTGCTCAGGCGTGTGAGGGGGAGAGCGAGGGAGAGAGATAGAGGAAAGGGGAGGGCACGGGGAGAGAGTGAAGGAGGTCGGGGTGGTGCGTGGCGGCTCCAGGAGCCTCTCCCGCGTCAGCGGAAGCAGGAGGTGGCCACGACGTATGGCCGCAGGCGCCGGGCACACGCCCTCGTCCTCCTGGCAGAGGAGGAAGACGACAGGGGGAGGCTGCTGGGCTGGCCAGCCAGCTGGGCCGGCATCTCTCCTGGGCCACGTAAGCCAGGTGAGGTTTTTCCCTTTTGTTTCTTTTTCTATTTTCTGTCATTTGTTTCCCGATTTAGTAAAATACTAAATCAACTTATTTAATTCTGTCAAATTTTGCAGGGACCTAAGGGATTAATCCAAAGCCCCTCACCAAAATTCAGAATTATTGGACAATATTATATATATATATATATAAATATTTATCCAACGCAAATAATTACTGGATTAATTCCAAATAGCCAAAATAAATATTTATGAGCTCCTAAAAATATTGGTTTGAATTTTACCTCTGCCCAATATTTTCAGAGAGAGACATGAACATTTTCTTGGACCCTTTTGGAGCAATTATTATCTGGGTCATTTCCACAAATGATTTCTGAGGGTTTTACAAATCCCCATTTCAAATTTAAATGGAATTTAAACATGATGCACAAATGACTAGCTGGTCTAGGTCATACCAGAACTAGGGATGCGACAATTTCATGGGCACTTTTTGATATCATGAATATTTTTAAATTTCATGGGCACCTTTTGAATTCATGAGGACACTCGATCTCGATCCCCCTCCATCTCGATCTCGATTCGCCCTCCATCTCGATCTCGATCCCCCTCCATCTCGATCGCTATCCCCCTCCATCTCGATCTCGATCCCACCCGCATCCTCCCCCGCTAGCTCCACCGCCGCCGACGACCCACCGCACCCTCCCCCGCTTCACCGCCGCCGACAAGCACCCCCCGCACCCTCCCCCGCTCCACCGCCACCGACGAGCACCCCCGCACCCTCCCCCGCTCCACCGCCGCCGCCGATGATATTTTCAAATAACAAATTTGATGATATTTTTTAAAAAATTATTACTGTTTTTATAAAAAATATTACTGTTTCATATTCATTTTCATTTTTTTAAAAATAATAATAATAAAGTGTAGACTACAATTGTTGTTAAACAACAATTATTACTGTTTTTATAAAAAATATTACTGTTTCATATTCATATTCATTTTAAAAAAATAATAATAAAAAAGTGTAGACTACAATTGTTGTTAAACAACAATTATTACTGTTTTTATAAAAAATATTACTGTTTCATATTCATATTCATTTTTAAAAAAGTAATAAAAAAAGTGTAGACTACACTTGTTGTTAAACAACAATTATTACTGTTTTTATAAAAAAATATTACTGTTTCATATTCATATACATATTCATTTTTTAAAAAGTAAAAAAATTCTTACTTATGGCGCATGGGTGGCTGGTGCGCCATTGCTATCTAAAAAAAGTATACTTATGGCGCACTATCCCGCTGGTGCGCCATTGCTATGAAAAAAAACATTCTAATGGCGCACCGCCTGGGGGTGCGCCATTAGTATCTTCCCCATCCATACACTTCATCCCTCCCTCGTCCCTCCCTCTCGCCAGACACTTCCCTCTCCCTCCATCGCGCCGCTCTCTCCCTCGTCCCTCCCTCCACCGCGTCGCCGCCGCCGCTGCCCCGACCCACTGCGTCGCAGCCGCCCACGCGCCCCCGCCACATCCCTCTCCCCTTCCTCCCCCTCGAGCGCCGCCTCCCCCCGAGCCCTGCCTCCCCCCGAGCGCCACCTCCCTCGCCTCCCTCGAAACCCTAGATGCCCGCGACCTCCCCGCCGTCTATCCGCGCCTCCCCCAAGCTCGCCGTCTCCGCTCCGGCCACCACCAAATCTCTCTCGTCGGAGCTGCCCCTCGATGGCGGCTAGCCTCGTCGGACGCGCTCCTCAACGGCGGCGCGAGCCTCCTCGCGCGGCCTGGTTAGTCTCTCTCCCTCCCTCCCTCTCTCCCCCGCTCATCCCCATGCCCCCACAGGGCGGCGACCTAGGGTTAGGTGCGGCCGCCGTTCTCGCGTGCTCACGCGCTCCCGTGCTCCGCTGAATTTGGGTTGTTCTGTTTGTCATGCAGTTCATATCTCCCTCGGATCACTGCCGAAGGGCCTGCACTCGCTGGATCTGTCACGGAACAAGATCGCCAACGTCGAGGGGCTTTGGGAACTGACGAAGCTTCGCGTGCTCAACCTCAGCTACAACCGAATTTCGTGCATCGGCCACGGTAAGTCGCAGACTTGGGGTTCTTGCATTGCACTGCACATCTTCTGTAAATTCCTTAGTGCTAGATTTCTTTCTGGTCCATGTACACCTGCATCCTATCCAAGACAGACATGTAACATTCCATAGGATGTATGGATCATATCTTGAATGATATGGCAGTGGCCACATTTGTTGGTGGCTGGGACCGGCCACATTCAGTAATTATTTTTTCCTACAAAAGTTTAATGTCTATGCATCACATGTTATAGTCCCAGGAAAAGTTCACTGAAATTGTTGTAGTTTAAAAAACAGTTAACGGAAACTGTTGTAGTCTGAAACTGTCAGGAGTTGGTAATTATCGGACTAAGTTACTTGTTACTACAAGTCTACACGACTTTGTTTCCAGCGATGGTCATAAGCTTTCGTGTTGACGTCATTGCGGTCTTTGTGATTCGTCACAGGGTTCTATCTTATGTTAATTCACCTATGTGATCTGGGGGTCTTGATATATAGTAATGAAGATGGCAATTTAGCATCCTGCTTGCTAATACTTGTTATTGCCCTTCTGCAGATCCATTATTAGTTAGTACTGTTATAGAGTATCCGAGGGTGCTAGCCTTTAACTGTACTGATTTTTATGGTGAGAAGATAACTTTTTCAACTAGTTTGTTTACTCTATTTTTGGGACAAAGGCAGACAGGCGCTCTACTGATTTCATTAAGAGAAAGGGTAGCAGGCTCAATATTTGTAGAATATTCTTTCTCTTGCTTCTTTCTGGGTTTCAGAGTCTTGTGGACACATATCAGCAAGATTCGTTTTAAGTTTGATTCAAGACATAAATGACATTAATGTTTAGCTCACAGTATCTAAAGTGTTAGGAATTCTGTGTTGTTTCTAAAAGCTCTACAATATCCAGATTTTATGATATTTGTACATCCACAAGACTTAGCCTGAAATCTGTGTTGTTTCTGAATATTCATAGTGAATAGTTTCAGTATTGCTTTTTTTAAACATGTCAGTATTGCTTTGCATAATGCATAATGTTTTGTTCAAGCTTATGTACAGCAGTACAGTCCATATGAGGCTGTTTATTCAGTTTGTTGTGCTCTGGTGATTGGTTGCAAAAATTGCCCCTGTTCATTCAGTTTTGCTTGCATGATGGAAGGGGAAAAATGCTAAAAAAGTGTCCTCCAATACCCCGGCCCATGCATCAAATCCTTTTGGATGTTTTGGATGTTTTGTCTCCGACCATTGTGTCGTGATGAATTTGCAGGTACCCCGAGAGGCCCTTGAGTTTGCCGGAATGTCGATTAACTTCCGTTCCGGCAAATTCGGGTACTCCATATGTCCTATTTTCAGCAAAGGTCATGCTGAAATTTTCCGTGAATTTTAGCATGACGTTGCTAAAAATAGGACATATGGGGTACTTGCGACTAATGCATGGGCCAGGGTATCTTAGTACTTAGTTAAGTAGGATCAGCTACCCCGCCATTCTTGCTGCATTAAACCATAGGTGGCAATAGAGCCAAGTGATTAGGCCCAACTCAGAATTCTCCTTAGCATCGATAAACCCTAGATGATAAACCCAACATAGGTGGCAATAGAGCCAAGTGATTAGGCCCAACCTAGGGTGCCTCGGCATCGATAAACCCTAAATGATGAAAACTTAACTTGGCTTCTATAGGGTGCCTTGGTGTCGATGAGAACCTAAATGATGTACGCTTAGGCTTTTAGGGTGCCTCGGCGTTGACAAACCCTAAATGATAAAAGCTTAGCTTTTAGGATGCCTTGGTGTTGAAAAACCCTAAATGATGAGACCATGATCTTGTTCCTTGACAATAACCAACTTTTTGATCAAACTTTTTTCCTATTTAGAGTGAAACATGGCCCACAACGATGAGGCCGGCGGTTTGGGCAGCAAGCAATTCTGGGAGTTGTCCCAGGAGTTGGAGGAAGAACCTCACCGCTATGAGGACGCCGTGGAAGACACCGATCCTGACTACACAACCCCTAGTGGCGTCGGGGATGACACCACTGATGATGGCACCGCGGATGCCACCACTGATGATGGCGGCGCATGCACAGATGGCAGCCAACTGAAGAGGCAACGGAAGGACCGGCGCCCGAGCGTGCTCGGCACTGTCAGGGAGGAATTTACTGAAGTGAACTCCGACGGGCATCCGACGGCGCCCAAACACGTAGTCAAGGGGTACTCGGTTCAGCTCAGGTGCATTCTCCGGAGCACCGTCTCGATCAACACCGAGAACCTAAGGCATAAGGACCGAGGGAATTTGCGCAGCCTCCTCTTCATGAAGCTGCACGAACGATACAAGTTCCCCGCTGAGTTTGCAACCACACGCCTCTCAGGGAATAAAGTGAATGGTGCCGCCCTCACGAGGATGAGCACGGCCCTGTCTACTTGGAAAAGCACGGTGAAGGAAATGATTGAAAAAGGTGATAGTTATGAGAAGATCAAGGCGAAATATCCTTTGATGAGCGAAGATGACTACAAGGAGTTCAAGATCAAGTGCGAGAGCCCCGCAACCTCCGAATCAAGTCAGTGGGGGAAAGAAATGCGGCAGTTGAACTTAGGGGTCCACCAACTCGGTCCCGGTGGTTACAGAGTGACGGAGCCTATATGGGACAAGGAGGACACGGAGCGTGCCGAGCAAGGCCTACCGCCCCGCTTCGAGAAATACCGTGACAAGCAGACCATGAACTTTCTCAGGGCCCGGTACAAGGAGGACCCGGTAACGAAGGAGCTTACCACGGATCCGAAGACCAAGGCGCTTGAGCTTGTTCTGGTAAGGAATACACCCCCGCGTAATTAGCTCCATATGGTTGCATTCTAATTAATCCCCAATATTTCTAAATGGTTCATGTTCCTTCCGCAGGACAATGAAAGCAGTAGCGCAGGGTCGTCTCAGAGCTCCCCTTTCGACACCCCTTTGAATAGGGCGTTGAACGTAATGAAAAACAAGGATAAGCTCAGTAAGCCGACGTCAGATGGTCGTGTGGCCGGCAAAGGCTTGTCCACAAAATGCTCGTCATACTATACCGCTGGTGGGCGAAAGGAGAAAAAGACCAGCTCGGAAAGCCGGTCACGCGAGGTTGAAGCACTCAAGGCACAAGTGACGCGGATTCCGGAGCTTGTCCAAGAGCAAGTGGAACAACTGGGAACGAAGCTCAACGCCATGGTGCCTACGTTGATTCATGGGCTGACGATGTGGATTGCGGGCGGCCAACAGGGGCCTCCCCCGGTTCCTAGCTTCACGGCCAGCAACTCGCATAGCGCGCAGGCGGCGCCATTGGTGTCTCTGGCGGAGGCGGTATTCGTGTCTCCGGCGCCGGCACGGGCATTGGAGCTTAATGCACCCGGGTGTACGCCAGCTGACACCTCGCCAGCAAGCGGCCCCTCCGTCAGTTGCACGCCCGCAGTTGGCGGTGCCTCGACATTAGCCGAGCTCGACGGCATCACGGTAACTAAGCCTCTCGGCCGATGACTTCATCTCCTTGCCTTTGACTGGGCATCCCTGACGCCCTACATGTTTTCGCAGGGCGCCGCCGACGTTCCTTGCACTCTCCTGCACTTCGTGGGCGGCGAGTTGGTCGATGTCGCCAAGGGCAGAATCGTTCAACCGGGCAACCCCGTGTTCCTCGGTAATCCGATGCCACCCACAGTATATAGGGTTGAAGTGGTTCGGGTGCTGCCAGGCTGCGACGAGCTGTTACCTCCGATTCGACCCGCTGGGGCCGACGAAGAAGAAGAAATGACCCTCAGTGCCTGCGTAAGCTGGCCCCTGCTTTGGCCGAAGAGCCAGATTCGTTTGGGGGCGGGGGACACCACCCCACAGACAAGACCGCCAGACGTGCCGGTGCTAAGCCATGGCAAGAACGCCACAACGCTACCGGACATGCCGGACATCCCTATGGCACAGGATCCGGACATGCATATGGCACAGGATCCGGACGATGACGACAACGACGATGGTACATTTACCAACGTCGATAAGTACTTTGCCGAACATGGGTACGGTGACGAGTTCTGCGGGCCTCCTTCTCAAGAACCCAACCAAGACGACCGCGATCTAGCTGGTACGGCGGAGAAACCCAGTTGCAACAAGCTTCGTCTGGCGTTCAGTTCTCAGGAGACGCCTCCAGCTACCGCCTTCACCGAGCCTCAGATAGCTGAGGTGCCAAATATTATCAGTCCCAACACGCTCAAGAAGGCGGTCTATGAGCAGAACTCGGTCCCATTACAACAGATCAAGAAGGGACGGAAACAAGAGGCTAAAAAGGGCGCCGGTGCGAGCCAGCCGGCACCGAGTACGATCCTTGCTCAGGACGGGCCACCTTCACCTAAGGATATCTCGAGGAGGGTGCATGTGGCGGGTAGGGCGATGCTACCGACAAATATGCTCAATGCTGCAACCGGTGTTATACGGAGTCTGCATGACCGTGTTCTTTCTTTGTAGAAGCGGCGTCTCAGAGAGAATGATGTGGCTTACCCGGTTTTCGTGGCCAAGGTGCCAGAGGGCAAGGGCTTTGTCGATGGCGCCATTGGGGGTACGATCGTCCTGCGGTTTGATGACATCTTTGCTATGTTTAACCTTCATCCGCTGCACTACACCTTCGTTCGGCTGTTTTCGCTGAGTATGGAGATGCGGATCATTAGAGACAGGACCCCGGACATCGTGATAGTCGACCCCTTCTACATGCGTGCCAAGCTCTTGGGCAGCGCTGGGGACCGCCAAGTCGCGAGTTCACACCTCAAAGGCGTCATTCTGGCAAACCCAGATAAGGATAACTTCCTCGTGTCTTACTTTCCCGAGTAAGTCATCCCTTAACCGCCCCGAAACAAATGATTTCTTAGATTTCGATCGTTCTTTCTTTTTTCTAACATTCCGTGTTCTGTGTAGTGACACACATTGCACACTCATCCTCTTAAGCCCGAAATATTCCATGGACACTCATTTCGACCCGAACCATGACTCCAAGATAGACTACACAAATATCAAGAAAGTTCTTGATGATGTTCTCCCCAGCTACGCCAAATCTGGAGGCACCTTCACCAGGCCAGTTCGTAGGTACGGCAGGCACGTGTTCGCCCACAATACTAAGTTCTGCTGCGTCAAGCAGCCGCCTGGCGGTCAGAAGGATGCCTACTACGCCCTCCATCACATGCGGGCGATTGTACGGGACCATCATCACCTTCTGCTACCAGATAATCTCAAAGATTGGGCCGCGACCTTGTCGGCAATCCAGGACGCGGACATCAAACAAGAATTCTTTCGCATCCAGTCGGAGTTAGCGGAAATCATCCATCAAGATGTCCTTCATACCTCGGGGCAGTTCTACCTCAGATATCAACCGTCCAACAGTGAGATAGACACAACGCTACAAATGCAGGCTGACAACGCCCGCGATTTCATGACCATCACGACAGACGGCGGCTTCATCCACGCTCTGGTCCCATGAGTCGAGTCGAAAGTAGTGATGCTATGTGTAGTTCTGAAACATTGATTGGCTCATGTTGTAATTAAACTTTAATGAATTATATGTCTCTTTGGTTTGGACAGTCGTTCAACTTAGATGTAATCGATGCTATTTATTAGTAGGACCATGAATCGTGCTATTAATGTCTTGCTTTTCTCTTCGGATCCTTTTGTTGCATACTTATATATTGCTTATGTATTGTCTGTTGTTTGGCTTGTGCATAGAGATGTCGTCGCATGTTGTGTGCAAGGGTAAGGTTCCCGGAGTCTACAACAACTGGGAGGAGTGTCGGAGACAGGTTCACCATTTCAGCGGTAACAGTTACAAAGGGTACACCACTAGGGCAGAGGCGGAATCTAGATACGCCCGCTATCTAGCGGGAGAGAGGAGGGAGCATTGGAGGAACCGGATGAAGACCAGTTTCATCGCGATGATGCTCATCGTGATGACCGCAACTCTCTTCTATGTGATGGTAGTTTAGATGATCGATATCGACTTGTAATGTAAAGAGAAACTGGCTACTCGCGGTCTCGGGACTTGTAATGTTTTATCTTTGTTCGGTCTTTTGAATTCGGAGACTAATATGATGAATTGTATTCGGAGACTAATCTTCTATTGTAGTCGATGAATCTGTTGTTGCTGTGTGCTGCCGTCTATATTCTGTCCAATAATATATTTTGTAACTTGTGCAAAAATCAGAAAAGTAAAAAAATAAAACCTAATATTCATACTAATGGCGCATCACCTCAAAGTGCGCCATTAGTATGCCAAAGGATACTAATGGCGCATCACTACACAGTGCGCCATTAGTATGCCAAAGGATACTAATGGCGCATCACCCCACAGTGCGCCATTAGTATGCCAAAGCACATGGGTAAATATGGCCCCCTGGGAGGCATACTAATGGCGCATGGTGGTCTATACCAATGGCACACCAGTGGTGTGTCATTAGTAAAAAATACTAGTGGCGTGGTACTAGTGGCGCACCAGTAGTGCGCCATTAGTAGGCAAAACTGGTGCGCCACTAGTAGGCCTTTTCCTAGTAGTGGATGCTTGGACAACCTTCTTCCCGCTGCGCTTCACGGCTTAACAGCTAGCGGCAGCGGACACGGCGGTGATAGCGACGGTCATAGAAAGGGAAAGGAGAGAGCGAGCAATAGACATAGGGACAGGGGAATGACAAAACTAGAAGCTCTAGGGGCCAAATTGCAAAAAAGACCAACTGCCAGCCGTGGGAATTCTCCTACCTAGGCCCGGGTGTCGACGTGGCAGCAGTCAAAACACTACGCGAGCTGGTCAGCGGCGGTCAGACGAAAATAGGACCTTGCATGAACAACTTAGAAAGAATTAGGACCCAGATATGCATTTTGAAAGAATTAGGACCCAATCGACACTTTTGGAAAAGAATTAGGACCGCTCTTGCATTTTACTCAAAATTGTGAGGTTAGTTAGTTTTCTCATTTTTTACTTGCTCCATCTGTCCATGGTTTATGCTGGAAAATTACATTAATTTGCCCCTTTAGCATCAGGGCCATTTTACATTGTTTATCTTCTATACCAGAAGTATTTAGTTCATACATGTGAATTGCAATATCATTTGATTTGCGAAAACTTTTGATTAAAATTGAATACCTCATAGCTGACACCTTTTTTGGTCCACTAAGATTTAGTTCATCAACCTAGGCTAGTTTCACTGCATGATTTTTTTACTGGTCCCCACATTAGAGGCAAAAGCTCGCCCCCCTATGTTAGAATCCTGGCTCTATCCCTGCATGGATCTCATAGCAAATGGATGCACAATCTGCACGTTCAAAAGCTTGAAGTTGTACCTTAAAAAAAGCTTGAACTTGTAATCATCCGAACAACACCAAGAGAGTCACTTTCAACCATGATCTTGCAAACGCCAAGATCAAACGCCATCCGTATGACATCCCTAATACCCCGGGCTTCCATGGTGTCTATATTCTGAGCATGGTTGCACCACAAGGCCTGGGCGTGAACCAACACACAAGTATGATCATGAATGATAGCTCATGTATTGCCTTGATGTCCTTGCACTGAAAAACTAGCATCGACATTTACTTTGACAAAATGTACTATTGGTGGCGTCCAAGCAATCCTTTCCATTGGATCCTAGCGATTTGGTCTTGATACTTGGGTGGATGCAAGATCAAGAATGGTATCCACTACCCATCTTACCGAAGCCACCACGGAGGGAGTGTATTCCCCATTTCGTCTGTTGTTGCGCTCTGTCCAGATCGTCCAACTCCCACATAAAAGGATATCAACCTGTGCTTCAGAGACAAAACACCGTCAATGATATCAATAGCCCAAGACACTGGGTGGAGGTCTGGGATTCTCATCGGTAGATAACGTTTTAGTTCTGCCGAGAACAATTTGCCCCAAGTGCATCGAAAAAGTGCATGATCAATTGTCTCATTAGTTCCGTAGTCCTCACAAAAGCCAATTCACTCAATATGGCATCTCTCTAAAATGGCTCTGCATGACTCAAATTCATGCATCACTCTCCACTAGAAATTCCGAACTTTAGGTGGCACTGAAATCTTCCAAAGTTTCTGCTAGTGCTGATTGGACCCCGATGAACTCGATGCTACATTTTTTGGTCTCTTAACATGCAACAACGCTTTGTATGCTCAACGCACCCAAAAATTTCCCATCTTATCATGCTTCCATGCCCATTTGTCCTCCTGAGTATGGCAAATTGGAATCCTACAAATAGCTATGGCATGAGTAGGTATGAAGTTTTCATCAATGGTAACTTGATTCCAATCACCATTTGCCGAGTCAATTAGCTCTTCCACATGTGTGACACTATCTTCAGGCAGCCAAACTAGCGGTTTTGAAGAGAAATTGTCCGGAATCCATGGGTCATTCCACATGTCAATAGTTGATCCATCCTCCACTCGCTTAATCAGGCCACTTTCCAATGCCACCCTTCCATGCAATATAGTCCGTCAAGTGTGGGAGGAATTCCTCTTCTTCCCTGCTGACATAAAGTTTATATCATGGTAGTATCATCCCTTAAGTACTCAGGCACAAAGCGAGTCCAGTTTCGTAATCAGGCGCCAGCCTTGTTTTGCAAGCAAGGCTTGATTGAATATTTGAAAGTCCCTAAACCCCATTCCTCCTTGTCCCTTGGGTATAACGATTTCATCCCATTTCCTCCAATGCATCTTCTTTTTCTTCTCATCTCCACCCCACCAAAAGCGGGCAATGACTCCTGTGAGCTTCTTACATAACTTTTTTGACAAACAAAAGCAACTCATTGAGTATGTAGGAAAGGCTTGACAAACATATATGATTAGTGTATCCATTCCAGCACTACCAAGCATCCGCAGAATGCCTCCATTTACTAACTTCTTGATGTTTGACAAAATATGTTCGAACTCAGCTTCATTTGATCTCCCCAAAGTAGTGGGAAGTCCAAGGTATTTCTCTACCAAGGCTTCAATGACAATACCTTGTTGGAAATATGCCCTAGAGGCAATAATATTTGGATTATTATATTTCTGTGTTCATGATTAAAGAGTTTATATTCTATGCTATAACTGCTATGATCCTGGAATACGCGATTCAGTGGAAAACTCATATGCACGTGTGGAATGATAAACTGTTAAATAAAAGATTCCTAGTCTGGCCTCTAGGACTAGCTCACGTGTTGTTGGTGATCACATTTTCCGGATCTTAGGATATTGTTTAAAGTGTTAAACGATAGTCCTAAAACAAAATTGAGATTATGACGTTAGAAGAATGATCATATTGAATCGAACCAAATTTGTCTATTATGAATTGAGTAATATCGTCTATAATCAATTGTTTAAGACAGAGTGTTAATGTGTGATTTTGCTCCTTAGACCATGAGGGCGTCGTAGTCACTTCTTACCGTACGATGGGCTTTGGGATTGCTCAAACGTCACTTGTTACATGCTGATCATAACGACAACTTACAGGTTCATCAAAAAGTTTGACAAGGGAATAGATAGCTCGAGAGTGGGATTTGCTCCTCCGACGATGGAGAGATATTCTTAGGGCCCTCTCAATGTGACTACATCCATCATCGTCTAGCTAGACACAGGTGACTACGTCACGGGGATGCCAGAACATAATAACGAGAAAAAGGAACAATACCAGTAATGAGGATTTAGGTATAATGAGCATGTGTTGACTTAGGAGGATACCGATGCATCCCGGGTTTTGCAAAGTATCGCGAATCAAAGGGAACATCACATAATAACCAAAGGGTCACTTGAATATGATTCACGTGCTCATAGGGATCAATATGGACGTCCACAGTTCTGCTGTCGGTCATTGAACAAAGGGGTTTCGTTCATGTCTAGGAGTTACCGAACCTATGGGTCACAAGCTTAAGGAAATCAAGATTCACTGAGTGTTAGTAGGACATGAGTGATGAGAATATATTTGTGGAATTGTTTCATTCAAATTCAAAATAGTTCCGAGAGGATCCGGAAGCGTTTCGGGGTCACCAGAAGGGTTTCAAAGAGCATCGGGTAATAGCGGGTTTTACTGATAAATATATATAGGCGGAATGTGTTTCCAGGGATGTTAAATTATATATAAGATGGTTTGGAAGTATTTAGAATAATTTTATATTTAATTTAATATCAATGGGTCTTAAAAGGCCAAGATGTGGAGGGCAACTTGGGTCACAAGGACCCAAGTGGGAAGGCGCCTCCCTTCCCTAAGGAAGGAGGCCGAATTGGGGTAGGGGAGGAGTCCAACTCATCCCCCACTTTGGCCGGCGCCCCAAGGAGGATTTCCCTCCTTGGTGGCAGCCCTCCCTCTGCCCTCCAATCTCTATATACCAGGTTTTTTTTGCTCTTTTGTATGTACAGGTTTTGGAGCCTCCTCTAGTTCTTCTAGTTCTAGTTCTAGTTGATCCTAGTTGACTAATTAGATCTAGACTAATCCTCTAATCCTAATAATTAGAAGCCCCGTGTGGTTCTAATCTCATCCGTCTAATTCTCCGATGACTATTAGCTCTGGATGGTGAAGCGCTGCCAGATCATGAAGGCTGCACGCTTGCAACCAAGTAGAGAGGCCGTGCTTTTGGTCTTCAGTTCGAGGGGACAGTTCGCGGGCAGTTCATGGATCATCCATCAAAGGTTTGAGGGACTCCAAGTATGATCTACACCTACATGTTCTTCTTCCCTGCAACTCGGTGACGGTAACGATCATGATCCCAACCTGTTATGCATCTTCATATTGACCATGGGTGTGCGTAGGCATGATTTTTTTGTTTTTCTACTACGTTTCCCAACATACCCGACGGCGTGTGATCCTCCACTTTCATCTCATTGGTGCAATTGGTACTAAAGAAGATTGCCAACTTTTCTTTGTTAACCATCTGCCAAGATCCAAGTCTATAAAGCTCTAGAATCTCCTATAACCGGTGAGCACCCTCACTTGAGGCCTGCGAAAATATTAGAAAGTTGTCAGTGAAAAGAAGGTAAGAAACCCATGGAGCATGGATGCCCACCCTAAAGCCTCGAGACAAGTGATTTGTTCATGTGAACTTCAGCATGCTGCTAAGCCCTTCGGCACATAACAGGAAGATATAAAAAGATATTGGATTGTTCATAAAAGACTCCATTTACTCTAACCGAAAGAGTGACAGTTTCAAGCCATTATTCTATTTACCCAAGCATCCACAAAACCCATCCTTGTCATAATTGCTCTTAAATACACCCACTCGACTCGGTCGTAGGCTTTCACCATATCGAGCTTAATGGCACAAAAGCTCCAGACTTACCTTTCTTTCTCTTGAGATAGTGAATACATTCATAGGCAGTGAGCACAATGTCGATGATTAAACACCCTGGTATGAATGCATTTTGTTCCTCTAAAATTATCTCTTCCAACACAGGCCTGGGCCGAAGCGTAAGAACTTTAGAGGCTATTTATACAACACATTACAAAGAGCAATAGGTCTAAACTAAGTTAAATCTTGAGGGATTTTATCTTGAGAATAAGCACCAATATAATACTGCTAACAAGTTGTGGCATCTCATCTCCATTCAGAAATCCCCTGATGGCATCTCAAACCTTCCTCTTAAGAATACTCCAGTGCTTGATATAAAACCCAATAGTGAAACGATCCGGCCCAGGTGACTTGTGCGGATGCATCATAAAGAGGGCCCGTTCAATCTCCATATCTCTACAGGCCCGCACAAACTAGCATTCATATCATCTATAACCTTACTTTGGATCCACTTAGTCACCACCTCAAGTTGTGTCACCTCCCAAGCAGTAAACAAATTTTTATAAAAATGGATGGCTATGTTTTCCATACTGATTTGATCATACTCATATGTTCTGTCCTCACGACGCAAACACTTGGTTTGGTTAGTGCGATGACGCTGCCGTGCTTGTGCATGGAAGAACCTTGTATTGAAGTCTCCCTCCATCAACCATGATATCCTCGATATTTGCCTTTCCATAGCTTCCTCGCGGGAGAAAAGTTCAGAAATTCTTCTCTGAATGTGAAGGACCTGTCCCAAGTGAAACAGACCTTACATGTTCAAGTTTAGCTCTCATCTCTTTAAGTTGTCTACTAACTTAACCAATTTCATCTCTGCTTCGCAATTCCAGTAGTGTCCTAAGATTAGCTAGCGAATTGTGAACTCCTTCCAACTATCCATCCACAATCTACCAATCTTCATTAATGATCTGATCTATATCTTTCATGAAGTGCCAAACAACATATATGCATGTTATAACCTTCCACCAAACAACATGCTGTCTGATCACTTTCCGCCAAAGCAACATGCATCAACCAAATAGCAGCACAACCTTCCACCATCCACACAGGGTGGAGAGGGTACATGGTGGTTTGACTCCCGCAAAGCCCTTCTTTGTTTGTCTCGGGTTTGCCGGAAAATGAATGTGCGAACACGTCGCTGGACTGATACAGGACCGGGTTGGATGACAAACTGTGTCCGGACAGCGCGGCCCGGATGCTTGCGGGAGGTTTGAGGGTCCACTTTGGAGATGCCTTAATAAACCCCGGATGCCCTTACCTGGTGATCGTTAGCTAGGGGGTTTGCCTCCAGTGAACGATTGGTTCGCTAGAGGAGGCACCCTCGAGCGAACGTTTGCGCCTGGTTAGCTCGCTGCCTCCAGCGCGACCCTGTGTTTGGGCCAGCAACCCAGTTTAACACTTTTTTCAAAAAAATGACATCAACAAAAAAGACACTCAATTGCCATGAATTAACTTATGAAAAAAATGCAAGGCTACTATATAAAAATGCCATCTCTCTAAATTTTATAAATATGCAAATGAGTATGATTTAAAAAAAGTTATATGAACTACACAAATGAAAAATGCCATGCTGAAAAATATAAAAACTGGCAATCCTCGGGATAAAAATGTCATCTCTTAATAATAAAAATTCCATCTCTCAATAATAGTAAATACCATCTCTCAATAATAGAAAATGCCATCGCTTAATAATAAAAATGCCATCTCTTAATAATAAAAATGCCATATCTTAATAATAAAAATACCATCTCTTAATAATATTAAATGCCATTTCTTAATAATTTTAAAATGCCATCTCTTAATAATAAAAATGCCATCTCTTAATAATAAAAAACCCATCTCTTAATACTAAAAATGCCATATCTTAATATAAAAATGCCATCTCTAATAGTAATAAATGTCATCTCCTAAATATTAGAAATGCCATCTCTTAATAGTAAAATTGCCATATCTTGATATAAAAAATGCCATCTCTTAAAAATAAAAAATGTCATCTCTTACAAAAAAAAATACAATCTCTTAATATGAAAATTCTATCTCTTAATAATAATAAATGTTATCTCTTAAAAATTAAAATGCCATCTCTTAAAAATTAAAAATGTCATCTCTTAAAATAAAATTCCCATCTCTTGATATTAAAAATGTCGTCTCTTAAAAATTAAAAATGCCAACTCATAAAATAAAAACTCCATCTCTTGATATTAAAAAAATGCATATCTTCAAAAAAGAATCCATCTATTAATATTAAAAAATGCCATGTCTTAATATAAAAATACCATCTCTTAAATAAATAAAAATGACGTCCTTTATAAAAAAAACAATGCCATCTCTTAATATTAACAAAATACCATTTCTTAATAAAAATGCAATCTCTTAAATACATTAAAATGCCATCTCTTACAATAATAATAATAAAAACACCTTTAACACCTAGGCGAAGGGGTGCGCTGCTAGCCAATGGGCTTGCTCTAGTACTTTGAATATATGGTTCGCCGGCGTTTCCCTTATAGCGAACAGGTTTGCGAATCCGACGCGGCAATGATCCTGTTGCAGGATTTGTGCAAACAAAATCGATGGGAGATGGAGGGGTCACTGTGAAATCCCTCTCGGCTGACGGTGGCTAAAACATTGTAATTAGTTTAAATAGTGTGGGTGATCTTAAATCTGCATGATTACTTTAATCAATGTGGGTGATTAGTTTAATCCTGGCTAGTAAACCTTTATGATTAGTTTAACTAGTCGCCAACCCGTGCTTTTGCACGGGCTAGGTTTTGAGAATATCAAATGTGATATCTCTGTACTTTTTTCTGTAGTTCCCCTTGGTGCTGCTTTAATGATGTATGAACCTTTTCCTACTTGCCTTTGTTCTTTTGCAAGTTCGTACTGTTTGATAAACAACCATTTTTAATATTTTCTTATCACTAAATAATAAATGTGAATTAATGGGCATATGGTTAACTTTTTGGTATTGTTGCAATAATTTTCTTTTGTTATTTATTTATTTTGCCTATAAGTGCAACACATGTTGGTTGTGGCCTTTCAGAAATTCAAGATATACACCTTGATTGATTAAGAACCATTCTACTAATTTGCTCACACCAAGGAAAGGAATTAACAGTGAAGTATATATAAATTACAGATTTTCTTTTCCCATATATTCTTTTACATCCTAAATGTTATTAAATATCCATGAAAGTTTGACTTGTCTTTTGAGGCATTCGTACACCAGGTTTCTGAATGTCTCCTCACACCTATAGTTTAGCAACACCATTTCACCTTGTTACGGGTCTTGAATCTTTATGCTTGTGAGTACCTCGTTTTTTGATTCTCATCAATATTACTTTTTTCCCTATGAATATTGGCACATTTCATGATTTTGGGCATGCTTCCTCGTGTAGCTTGATTCTGTTAATTTTGATTCACTTATTTCCCGACTACCCCAAGTTTTAGATTATTCACAAAAATGCAATGATCCATAATGAGATGGATGACCTTTCTCTTGCTACTTTGTACCATCAATCCTTTCTTGGTGTCTGAATACCTCACTTCCTTCATTTTGTGAATGTTCAACATCAAAAGTGTTTTCTACCATTCTATCAACACATTCGTGAGTTTACAGTACACTTTCCTTTATATCTTGATACTTTGAATTTGATTTTTTCTTGGTCTTCACTACCCTTAGTTTCTATTCTTCATCAGGTTGTACAACACAATATATGTTCCTGGTCATAGTCGTTTTGGCGCCATTCACAATTAGTATATCATTGGTACCATGCTTCTACAAAAAAAATAACAAAATATGTGTAATCTTTAGAATCATAGTAAAAAAGGTCAATTGTTCAATAACTGTACCTATTATGGATTCATCTATTTTAGAATCTATTAAAAGCATTCCTATAAATAGTGTAATCTTTGTATCCATACTTGAGGATATACTTGTCCAGTCTAAACTGAAATTTCAATCCCAATCCACATATTTTCTGGATTTGTTTTGTCTTTTATTGATATCACAATCCATATATATAAAAAATCTTGCGTCTTAATATTTTTTTCCTTCAGACTCGAAAAATCCTGCAAGTTGATGTATGTAGATCACGTATGTCTAGCTAAAGTTTGAACGTAAAAATAATATCGATATAATATATGGTCCAGTATAGTATACAGTATTGCCTAAATAATGAGATATTATCGAATGTCCCTTCCACATTTCTGCTCAGGTTATTTTTCAAACTTGGGACAATTAATAGAAGTGCTAGCCTTATTTTGAAGTTTTTTCTGCATTTGGCGTGACAAAGGAATACACTAAAGTTACTTCTTGTAGTGTTCTTCTATTATAAAATATATGCTCTTGAATTGTTCCTCACAAGAGGGCTCCTAGCTTTATTTCCTCACACAACGTCGTCTATGTTGCATGTACCTATTTTGCAATGCCAATTTAGCATATACAGAAGTACTAATGGATATGATAGAGAAGTACATGAACTTGTTAATCATATGTTTCATTATCTTGCCATCTATCATATATAGTGCCCTGAAATAATTAGTGTATGATGAGGAAGTTTCAAATTTAGAAAATAAACTTTATAAATCATAGTAGCTTATTTATGATGCATATACAAATACTTTTTAGAGAATTAAACTGACATGTTCATCAAGTAAGTACCATGCCAGGGCTAGTAAATTGGGTGTTGCTGAGGTTAATGGAATCCCATAGCTATTACATGGACCATAACTTTCCAGGATTCCATCCGGTTTAAGAGGCCTGCACGGCACAATGGGGTGAAGGAAAAATTAACTCAACAATAGTTACCAAAAGAATTTAATTCGGCATTTATGGAGGAATTGATTCTTCATCGGAGAGAAAGAGAAAGCCCTAGCTTAAATCGGGCATGCATTGGATACGGCATCAATTAAGGCCTTGCATGCTGCTCCATATCCCATCGCTTGCATGCAGCCTCACGGCTCGCAACGTTCCGCGTTTCTAGCTAATTAATTCTCCGAATTAGCAAACACATAGCCAACTAAGCGTAGCTAAATAATATGGCATTAATAACTACACAGGCCTATAAATCCGCTCGGCTCTTCCTGGTTCTCCAGCCTTTAAACACTGGGCGAGTAACCTGCAGGAAAAAAAGAAAATGAAACTTAAAGACAATCTAAAGTAACACAAAAGTGTTCAGATTATTATAAATTAACAAATTGGAAAGAAAGGGGTATGAAACTTTGATCGATCTGCTATTGATTGTCATGTATGTACGTAAGCAATATGAACTGCGTACTGTAACAAAAAAAGCCATATATGTAGCGAATAATTGGGAAAAAAATTAAAAAGTATCTTAAAGCGAAAGCACACAATAGTGGGAGAAAGGAACCTGATCTACATCAAGAAAATAAATATGAGGCAGTATGCCCTTTGACCAGGCCAGATCCATGCCCCAACCTTCTGCCATGAGTTTCAAGAGAGACAATTGATTTGTTTTCCATGAGGGAGAGGTGGAAAGGAAAGGAATAGAGAGGAAGGGACGGAGTAACCATTTGTTTTGTTTTCACGTGTGGAGAGGATGAAGTGGGGAAGGGACAGTTGAAGACTTTCTTTTCTATCGTAGGGGAGAGAGAGATAGGAGATAAAAAAGGGAGGTTGTGACGGTGGAGTAAAATTAGGATCCAATCTTTTCTTTAAAACAGGATCCAATCTCCTTTGGCATGTACGGGGGACTTTTTTATCTCTTATGCCATCTATAAATAAGGTCTTCATTTTAAACTTTTTTCCAGATTATTATGATTAATGTGGAAATTATATGGATTAATCTACACCGTAATAACATGGTCCCACCAGATTAACGGCTCTAATTTTCTGATTAATGTGGTAATTTCTTGGGAGTCTGTAATTAGTATAGGTATAGATAGATAGATAGATAGATAGATAGATAGATAGATATAGATAGATAGATAGATAGATAGATTAGAGTGAGGATAAACCTTTTTCTCTTTAGCTGGAGTGAGGATAAACCTTGGCAATTAGTCAATCAGAGAGAGGACTAGGAGAAATTAACCTCAATGAGCAGTACTTATAAAAACACCTCACGTTCTTCTGCTCACAAATGCTAGAGGTATACGTAGTGAAGATACAAGCCCACAGCTCAAAACCCAAAACCAAAAAGATACAAGCCCACTCATGTACTTATTTTGTACTTCAAAGAGGCAGCTGCTCTACTGACCCAGGAGCTTGAGCAGCACGGGGAGCCCGCACTTGGGCTGCAGCGTCAGGAACTCGGCCGGCGCGTGCACGTACTCCGGCGCCACCTCGAACTCGAACCGGCGCAGGATCACGGCGAGCGTCGCCTTGGCCTCCAGCATCGCGAAGTCCTGCCCGATGCACGACCGCGGGCCGGCGGAGAAGGCCAGCATCGCGCTCGGGTGCTTCGCGGCTCTGCCCACGCCGTTCTGAAACCGGTCCGGCTTGAACTCGCCGGCGTCCGCGCCCCACACCTCCTCGTCCCGGTGCATGATCGCCATCGGGATCATGGTGGTCGTGCCCTTGGGGATCTTCACGCCGCCGAGCTCCGTGTCCGCCCTCGTCTCCCTCGCGATCATGATCACTGCGCCGTAGAGCCTCAGCGTCTCGTACAGCACCATCGTCGTCTGCCATCATCGATCACAGGTGAAGTGCGTGTCACTCGTCGTTGTGTGGAGTGTGCATTAAGTGGGTCAGAATGATGGGACAGGCAGGGGCTTACCAGCTTGAGCTTGTTGAGCGCGTCGCCCTGCAGCGGCGTCCCCGTGCCGCCGCACTCTCGGAGGACCTCCTCCCTCAGCTTCTGCTGCCATTCCGGGTGCGTGCCGAGGAGGAAGATGGCCCAGGTAAGGAGGTGCGAGGTTGTGTCGTGCCCGGCGAAGAAGAAGGTCTTGCACTCGTCGATGATCTCGTCCATGCTAATGGCGGCCGCCTTCTGCCCGCCGGCGCCGGCCGACGAGTTGGCCTCGAGCATCAGGCCAAGCAAGTCGTTGCCGTAGCCTTTGGCCTCCTTGGCGGCGGCCTGCCGCTCGCGGATGATCGCCATGAGCGTGCCGCGCACCTTTCCCGTGAGCTGCCGCCGCCGCTGGTTGGTCTTGGTGGGGAGGTACTCGAGGCCCGGGACGCGGACGTTGTTCATGGTGGAGAAGGCGATGTACTGGAGCTCCCGCTGCGCCACAAACACCTCCTTCCCCTCCCTGTAGCTGCTCCCGAACGCCGTGTGCGAGATCACGTCGGCGGTCAGCTCCACGAACTGCTGCCCGACGTCGTCCACCCTCGCCACGCCGCCGTCGCTCGCCGCGGCGAGCGCCTCCCACGGCCGGACCATGTCCCCTGCGCACTCCGCCATCGTCCTGGTCATCATTTTGAGCTTGTCCATGGTGAACGCCGGGTGCACGATGCGGCGGTGGCGCGCCCAGTCGTCGCCGTCGGAGAAGACGAGGCCCTTGCCCAGCAGGGCCAGGAAGTTGGGCCCCGGGTTGGGCTTGCCGTACAGCCCGGTCTTGTTGGACAGGATCTGCTTCACCATGTCGTGGTCGCCGACGCAGAGCGACGGCGTATACCCCGACCACGAGAGGAAAACCTTACCGTAGGACGCCACCCACGCCTTGTACTGCGGCATCACGCGCGCGATGATGTCGTGGGAGCCGAGGTCGAGCACGTCGTCGGCCGTCGCCGCGCGCATCGCCATGACCTGCTCGTTGTTGCCGACGAAGAACCGGTACGCCGGCCCGCGGATCCCCTGCCGCCGGAAGGCCCTCGCGACGGCGTAGGGGCGCCACACCAGGTGCACCGCCGCCGTCCACAGCGTGGTTGCCAGCACCACGGCGAGCGAAGCCAGGACCAGCCCTGCAGCGGGCGCCATAGCCACCATGGCGTGCGACGATCGACCGGTGAAGCTCAGCTCTCGGGAAATGGTTGATGTGCTGATGATTGTGTCCATGCGCGCACGTATATATATATATATAATAAGTACGTATGATGTTGCTGCACTGGTCGATTGGGGGCTTGCGTTTGTAGGTTTCGGGGGCGGCCGGCGATCTCGCGTAGGCAGCTAGCATGGTTGTCGCCGATGACCGCGATCGGTTGTGCAACCCGGCATGGTTGTCTGTTTGCTAGATCATGGTGCGGTGTTTGGTGACGAATTGGCGCCGCTTGGCAACGTTCTTGCAGGGTGTTTCATGAGCTCATGGATGACGTGCAGACTTCTGTAAATGAAAAAACAGGGAGTAAACACCGTAGCGCAAGCCACAGACTAATAAAGTACCGATAGCTTAGGCACGAGGGTCCACCACGCAGGAAAGCTCTAAGGCGACAAGAGGCGATTGCATGGTGATTGTCCACCTGTGCTAGGGTTAGGGTTTTGGCTTGCGGGGGTGGTGGGTCTACAGTGGTGGCTAGGGAGGTGAGGGCGCAACCCTAGACATGGACCGGTGGTGTTTCTCTTCCGCTAGGGGTAGAGCTGATGGCGCAGAAAGCAATAGGAAAGACGACTAGGGTTTCGGAGAAGATGGGGATCTTCATCGGCGGCGGTGGCTACTCCAATGAAACAAGCCAAACCCACCGCGACGGTGGGCGGGGAGGCGATCCAAAAGAAAGCGGCGACTATGATAGGCCCTGCATTTGTGATGTCAGGAGCTACAAACCAGAGGAGGACAACGACCCCAGCCATGGCGGCCGAGGCCTTGGCCTCCAATAAGAAGAACGTGGAGACTGCACTAGGGGGATTTGCGCGTACGCCGGCGCGCAAGGTGGGAGAATCTGCTAGTCGAGGCTCTTCCAAATCCCCGGTGGAAAGCAAGACTCCAGACCAAACATTGAGTCTTTCGGCAAGACTGGGTGGTATGGTTTTGATGGACAAGGAAGCAGAGGGGTTTGTGTTTGCTGAGCCAGAAAAGATATTTCCAAAGAATTAAAGGTGGTCGGCAGTGTGGGAAAGGTGTTCTTGACAAGGCCAATGATAATGAGTGTTGTGGAAAAACAATGTAGAGGGCATGGCGATTGCACAGAGAAGCCAAGTTTAGAGAGCTTGGCTCAAACACTTTTGAAGTTCACTTTGGCAGTGAGGGGGATTGGAGACACATGATGAACAATGCTTCGTGGCAGTATGATTTCAGTGTCCTGATTCTGAAAGAGTATGAAGGAAACACCAGACCTTTGGAGATGGTCTTTGACAAGGTGGGCGTTTGGGTTCGAGTGGATGATTTACCCCATGACAAAAGAACTAAAGCTTTGGTAAAACACTTGGCAACTAGCTAGGTAAAATTGTGCGAGTGGATGCTGATAAAGATGGGGTTGCACAAGGACAGTACCTTAGGGTTCGGGCGAAAATTCCTGTTTATGAACCCTTGGTGAGAGGCTTTTATCTTAAGACCTCACCGGAAGATAAGATGGGTACTTGGTTTGACTTTTACTATGAAAAGGTGCCACATTTTTGCTTTGACCATGGTCCTCCTATAGACTCCACCTCGTAGTGGGGAGGGTGGCTAAGAGCGTCGCCTGGCAGGAATAGCAATACAAAAGGAGGGTCATAGGGGCAGGCATGAAGCAATAACAACAGTCAGGGAAGCGGACGTACAGGCGAGAGTGACCCGAGGCATCAGGCAAACAAGATGAACAGGGAAGTTCCAACAAAGCGTAATCTACTGGCCGAGTTTTCAAACTCAACTAGACCACGCACTAGCATTGGCGCCAAAGCTAGTAGGGGAGAAGTAACTAGCCAAGGTGAGATATGAGAACCAGAAGGACTATAAACCGAAGCAAGGATTAGACAGAGGCGTGAAGGGGAGCTAGTGGCTCTTGGGACCAAAATTGAGAGAGGAAAGCGAAAGATAGTGCTCATGCTACTTTTGATCATATAGCAGATCATCAAAGAGGAGATGAGGTCAGATATGGTACAAGACATGAGGATACAAATAGGAGGAAGAGGGGTACTTTTAATAGGAAACTAAGGCAGGAATATAGGGCAATTCATCATGAAAAGACACAACCAGGGTTTGAATTTGAAGGACACAAGAGGGGTTTGAGGTAGTATTGGGTGGTGAAAGATGATCCGGATAAGCAGACTTCTAACAATGCCTTTATTCATGACATGAGGTAGAAAATGTCTAAAGTGTATGATCGCATATCTGAAAACATGGATACATCGGTGGACCCCGAAGTGTGGGGCCGCCAGTCGCCATGAATATTCTGGCGTGCAACTGTTGAAGGTTGGGGTTGGACTCGACATTTGGCGATTTAAGGGACCTGATACAGTCATAGAACCCAGCGGTGGTTATTTCCGAAACAAAAAAGAAGGCGAGAGCAATGGAGAGACTCAAATGCAGCTTGGGTTTTAGGAGTGGTGTGGCCGTGGATTGTCAGGGTTTGAGTGATGGATTAGCTTTGTGGTGGAGAGAAATTATGCAGGTAAAGGTGAGGCCTTGGTGCCAATACTTCATTGAAGTAGAGGTGGCTTGGGAGTGTAACATCCCAAATTTTCAATTTGGAATGTTATACATAGGTCATTAATGCATATCATATTTTACTGCATTTTTGCTTTGCGATCCTCAAAATTCTAAGCAACTCAAGGACCCACGAAGAGAGTTGGGGATTTCACATTTTTCATATTTGAATTTTATCAAATATCAAAACAAGGATCATTTTGGTTTTAATTATTTTCCTCCCCGAAAATATTTCCAATTAAAATATATGAGAGGAGATAATATGACTTCTCCAAAATAAATGAAATATCAGAGGAAAAATATTAAAATCAAATATGTCATTTTATTTGGATTTTTGTTGCTATTTTATTTGAATTAGGAAAAATATGCATTTTTCAAAATTGCATTAGAGGCCTAAATAAATGTTCACTTTGTCCGCAATATTATTAGAGGCCGTGAAAATTTATTTCAGGATTTTTGGACTTTGTTTAGTATTTCTTTTAGTTGTTTTTCCACGTCAGGATTTATTTTAAAAAAAATCCGAACCGACCTAATGGGCCGTGTCCGTCCAGGACACTACGCCTGGAGGCCTTTAAAGCCCGCCCGAGCCGGCCGCCCCAGCCCACCCAGCGTCGTGCCCCGCCCCGCCCGCCTAACCCTAGCGCCGCCGTCGCCTCGCGCCGCCCGCGCCGCCGCCGCCTCGCCCCGCCGCCTCGTGCCACCTGCGCCGCCGCCGCTGCTGTGCCGCCGCCTCGCACCGCCGCCCTGCTACCGCCGCGTTGGATCTCGCCAAGCCGCCGCCGTTGACCGTTGACCGTTCAGTTTTCTTCGGTTAACCCCGGTTTTCTTTTTTTCGAAAAACCCTAGATCGGTTTTGTTCGGTTTTTCTTCAGTTTAGTTAAATAGCGGACGTTCGTCCGTACGTTCGTTTTAACGAATGCTGTTCGTCAGTTAGCTGCACACAACAAATGTTCGTTCGTTAGCCTATTCATCTCGTTTTATTTTCTAGGGTTTTTCCGCGATTATTTTCGATCACGATTCCTGCCCTAATCTTCGTTTTAGTTTATGTTTTCGCTCGTTTATCCAAATCGGGTGAAACAGGCGCCTAGATCTTCGTCTCGAAGCCCTCTTTCTGTTTAACCAACTTGAACAAGATTTTGGTACTGTAAAATTTGACTTTAGTGCAGATTAGTAATCAGATCTTGTTTCTTTCGTAGTTTGAGTTTCGTTGCTCCGTTTGATTTGATTCTTTTTGCAAACCAGAGTTCTTCAGTTGAACTTTCTGGTTAGATCTTCTTATTCGAAGTTTTCCCTTTGCATCTTTTCTTGTTTGCTTATGTATGCGATTGTTTGTTTGCGATAGAATTCCCGGAGTGCGGAGCGTGCTACTACGAGTCTTTAGCATTTGCAGATCGTCAGCAAGGCAAGTAACACATTGATCATACTCTTTCATACCCAGTTTTTATGCATTAGTGTCAATCCTCAAACATTGCATGAGTAGGATCTCTTAACATGTGGGTTTTGGGAAGTAGATAATGACGTAGAACCTATTACCCTTTTTATTATGAAACCCTTGGGAGTTACTTCTACGTTTTGCTTATATTGCCATGCTATGCTCGTAGACGTGGTTTGGGTTTGAGAGTATCCATGAAGATGTGAGTTTGTTAATTAACGGTTCAACTTAAGGTGGCAACTTTAATACACATCTGGGTGGATTGCTTATGGGCACTTGGGGTTATACCAGTGTTGTCCTAGGAGATCCCGGGGTTATACCGTGTGATCCTCCTATGGCCCGCCACCCAAGCTCAAAGGGATCATAAGATTGTTCATGCTTGAAACTTTCGTGTGCAGCCACAAGCTATTATGGGCTCTAGCATAGTTGAGTAAGTTGCGTGACCTCTTCCAGTGGTAGACTAGCATATGTAGGGGATATAGGTTGGTACGATCTACCCGGGGTTAGAGTTAATGCTTCTGAAAGACTGTGTCTCGGTCATCCGTTTCTCAAACACCATGTAGTGCGAAAAATCCAATGGAGGAGATCGAGTCTTGTGGGGAAAAGTGCGCAAACCTCTGCAAAGTGTACACTTTAGGATCACTCTTCTCTACTCATTTCTGACTCATTTCCATTTTCTACCCTTTAGGATGGCGGACTCAAGGAACAAGTTTACACAGCCGAATGAAGACACCCCGTTTGGACAACACTTGAAGGAAGTCACTAGGTACCTAAACATTGGAATACCAAGCTTCACCGGGACCTACACCGCCACACTAGCAGAAGAGGAACGTTGGATGATTCGAGTTCAAGTTCCAGGAAGGACATTCACGCCAGTCACTGAGCCCATAGAGTTTTCCTTTGATGCACCAACCTGGAGTCTAGGAAAGAGCATGGCAGCCCACATCACCATGGGACGCATCGCCGAAGTTTACCACAAGGAGCTTAATGACACTATCTACCAGATATGTGGACGCCGAGATGAGCAATGGGAGATGATCAGCACCAGGAAGGACGGGTCCATTGCAGCATTCATCCAGGAGTTAAACCATCACATACGTCACCAGGAGAACCAGATGTGCGCAAGCATGATAGATTTGAAGAAGGCGATGACCAGGATCACAGAGCTAGAAGAGGAACTCAAGTCTACATGCAATGTATATGAGGAGGAAATGGCGATACATGTGGAGATGAATGACGACCTGACGAGGAAGCTAGGAGTTTTTATGGGAGACCCCACGCTAGGAGGAGAAGACGACTAACCCAAGGAGATTCGTTCTGAAGATTACATCATCATTGACGACACCGACTCCGACCCCGATGGTAGTGATGATGACTATGAAGACAAAGCTGGAGCGAATATCATGGAGTCTTCCACCGATCAAAATTTCTAGTGGACCACCATATGGTCAGTAGTGTTCCCCCATGTATATAAAATAGTTCGAGCACTGTAATGATAGCTAGATCGATTGTATGCCCTTGCTTGCTTGATTGAGTGAAAAGTTATGATTGTGTTTGTCTCATGTGCATATGGGTAGTGCTTTCTCCTTAGACCTCATTCTATTCTAATCTCTTTCCTCTAAACCCATCAGATGCCTCCAAGATGTGACCCCGGATTTGTCTTCCCACTGGAGCTCACTCAGTTGATCCAGCAGCAGAATGCCTTGATGCAGTTGTTAGTTCAGAACCAAGGCAACAACAACAACAACAACAACAACAACAACCCTCCGCCACCACCTCCAGTTGACAACTTAGCCCGTTTTCTGAGGTTACAGCCGCCGGTGTTTTCCAGTAGCACCATTCCCATAGTTGCGGATGACTGGCTACGCAGGATTGGAAGGGAGTTAACCACTGCTGGTTGCACAGATGCTGAGAAGGTGCATTTTGCCGCACACCAATTGGATGGACCCGCAGCCGCATGGTGGGAGAATTACACAACCACTTTTCCTATAGCAAATGTCAGTTGGGAGCAGTTTCAGCAAGCTTTCCGCACAACCCATGTCTCATCTGGAGCTATGAGCATGAAGAATCATGCGTTTCGCAACTTGCGCCAGGGGAATCGTACTGTAGCTCAGTACGTGGATGAGTTTAGTAAGTTATCTCGCTATGCCCCAGATGATGTGGCCACGGATGCCGTGAAGTAGGAGAAGTTTATGGAAGGGCTGAATGATGAGATGAGCATGAAGTTAATGGTGGCAACATTCAACAACTACCAGGAGTTGGTCGATAAGGCTCTTATAATCGAAGGGAAGCATCAACAGATTGAGAACCGCAAGAGGAAGTATGGACAAGGGAAGTACAATACAGGAGCATCACAGAATCCTCGTTTTACCCCGAACTCGGGAGGATACACCCATAACCATGGAGGCCACACTCACAATGGAGAAAGTTCTCATAACCACAGTGGCCCCAAGAATGGAAACAGAAATGGAGCAGGCAGCAATCAGAACCGTTCTAACCCAGCCACACCCGCCAAGAAGGACCAGAGTCACATTACCTGTTTCAAGTGCGGGAAGACTGGGCACTATTCCAATGATTGTCCAGAGTTGAAGAATGGCAATGGTAATGGAAGCTCGGGGAAGAAGCCCAACCCTTTCAATAGGGGACAAGTGAACCACGTGAACGTGGAGGAGATTGAAGAGCAGCCAGATGCAGTGATCGATAAATTTTTGGTTAAGTCATTTACTCCTCTCATTCTTTTTGATACTGGTGCATCACATTCATACATTTCAAGGGGATTTGTGGACAAGTTTAAGTTACCCACCTTAGCCCTTAGGACACCCCTGCTAGTGAGCTCATCAGGTGCAGAGTATATGGCTAGCCGATGGTGCGACCGATTACCTTTAACCATTAGCAGCCATGTTTTCCCCTCAGACCTAGTAATTTTGGAATCCCAAGGATTGGATGTGATACTGGGGATGGATTGGTTATTGAAGTATGAAGGAAACATTGATTGCGCCAGTAGGTCAATTCTACTCACCACCCCGAAGGGAAAAAGGATTAAGTTTGTATCCAGACATACTCCTAGGAGGACTCACTTAAATTCTCTCACGGGAGTTGTTCAGGAAGAAGTGCATATAGTGAAGGATTACTTGGATGTATTTCCAGAAGAATTACCAGGAATGCCGCCAGATCGTGATATTGAGTTGTTGCCAGGCACCGGACTGATATCGAAGAGACCATACCGGATGCCCGCGAATGATCTGGAGGAGATTAAGAAGCAGATGAAGGAGTTATTGGAGAAAGGTTACTGAGGGAGTCCTGGATTAGGGGGTCTCCGGACAGCCGGACTATATCCTTTGGCCGGACTGTTGGATTATGAAGATACAAGATTGAAGACTTCGTCCCGTGTCCGGATGGGACTCTACTTGGCGTGGAAGGCAAGCTAGGCAATACGGATATGTATATCTCCTCCTTTGTAACCGACCTTGTGTAACCCTAGCCCCCTCCGGTGTCTATATAAACCGAAGGGTTTTAGTCCATAGGACAATATATAATCATACCATAGGCTAGCTTTTAGGGTTTAGCCTCTCCGATCTCATGGTAGATCAACTCTTGTAATACTCATATCATCAAGAATAAATCAAGCAGGACGTAGGGTTTTACCTCCATCAAGAGGGCCCGAACCTGGGTAAAACATCATGTCCCCTGCCTCTTGTTACCATCTGCCTTAGACGCACAGTTCGGGACCCCCTACCCGAGATCCGCCGGTTTTGACACCGACATTGGTGCTTTCATTGAGAGTTCCTCTGTGTCATCGCCGTTAGGCTTGATGGCTCCTAAGATCATCGATAGCGATGCAGTCCAGGGTGAGACTTTTCTCCCCGGATATATTTTTGTATTCGGCGGCTTCGCACTGCGGGCCAACTCGCTTGGCCACCTGGAGCAGATTGAAAGTTACGCCCCTGGCCACCAGGTCAGGTTTGGAAGCTTAAACTACACGGCTGAATCCGCGGAGACTTGATCTTCGACGGATTTGAGCCCCTGCCTTGTGCGTCACACGGTCACGATGAGTACGATTTAGCTCTACCATCGAACAATGTTCAGGAGATCGCACCGGCAGCCGCTCCGACCCTCAATTCAGAGCCAGTTGCGCCATACATGGACGGGTGGATGGACCCCGCCACGGAGGCCTTATCCTCAGTGGTGATCGAGCCGAACATCGACCTTACCGTTCACGAGAGCCGTGTTGTCAAACTGCCGGATCCTTCTCCGGCCACGGACTCTGAACCGCCTGCGCCCGTTCCTAGCGAATCCGATTGGGCGCTGATCATGGAGTTTACCTCCGCGGATATTTTTCAGCACTCGCCCTTTGGCGACATACTGAACTCATAAAGGTCTCTCTCCTTGTCAGGAGGATCCTGGCCGAACTATGTCCGGCAGGATCGGGATGCAGACGACGAAGAAATTCGCTGCCCACCCACCACCCACTTAGTAACCACTATCGACGACTTAACCGACATGTTCGACTTTGACTCCGAAGACATCGACGGTATGGGCGACGATGCGGGAGATGAAGAGGAACCACTGCCTACAGGGCACTGGACAGCCACCTCATCATACGATATATACATGGTGGACACACCCAAAGAAGGCAATGGCGACGAGATAGCGGAGGATGAACCCTCCAAGAAGCGACCCAAGCACCGACATCAGCGGCGTCGCTCTAAGCCCCGCCAAAGCAAAAGTGGTGATACCAGCACAGGAGATAATAGCACTCCGGATAGTGCCGAAGATGGCAATAATCCCCTCCAACACAATTTAGGGCAGGAGGATGGAGAGGCCAGCCCTCCTGAGAGAGCGGCAGATGAGGAGGATGATAATTACGTGCCTCCCTCAGAAGACGAGGCAAGCCTCGACGATGACGAATTTGTCGTGCCAGAGGATCCCATCGAACAAGAGTGGTTCAAGCGCCGGCTTATAGCCACAGCAAATAGCCTTAAGAAGAAGCAGCACCAGCTTCAAGCTGATCAAGATCTGCTAGCTGACAGATGGACTGAAGTCCTGGCAGCCGAGGAATATAAACTCGAACGCCCCTCCAAGAGTTACCCAAAATGTAGGTTGCTACCCCGACTAGAGGAAGAAGCGTATGACGCGGCTGACCGGCCACCTCGTGGCCGCGACAGAGAGGCATTCCAGCCAAAAGATCAGCCTGCACCCCGACGCTACTCAAATAAAAAGGCATGGGGAAATACGCCAGACATGCGAGACGTATTGGAGGACAAAGCAAAACATGCAAGATCGATCTACCTATCACGAGGGCGCGCGACGACGTGAGACGATAATCGTCACGCCGGATACAGTAAAAGTACATCCGGCCGGGCCGAGCACAGCGGGCAAGACTCATTGGAGCTGCGTCGCGATATGGCCCGGAAGGAAATATGCCCTAGAGGCAATAATAAAGTTATTATTTATTTCCTTATTTCATGATAAATGTTTATTATTCATGCTAGAATTGTATTAACCGGAAACATAATACATGAGTGAATACATAGACAAACAGAGTGTCACTAGTATGCCTCTACTTGACTAGCTCGTTAACCAAAGATGGTTATGTTTCCTAACCATGGACAAAGAGTTGTTATTTGATTAACGGGATCACATCATTAGTTGAATGATCTGATTGACATGACCCATTCCATTAGCTTAGCACCCGATCGTTTGGTATGTTGCTATTGCTTTCTTCATGACTTATACATGTTCCTATGACTATGAGATTATGCAACTCCCGTTTGCCGGAGGAACACTTTGGGTGCTACCAAACGTCACAATGTAACTGGGTGATTATAAAGGAGCATTACGGGTGTCTCCAAAGGTAGATGTTGGGTTGGCGTATTTCGAGATTAGGATTTGTCACTCCGATTGTGGGAGAGGTATCTCTGGGCCCTCTCGGTAATGCACATCACATAAGCCTTGCAAGCATTACAACTAATGAGTTAGTTGCGAGATGATGTATTACGGAACGATAAAAGAGACTTGCCGGTAACGAGATTGAACTAGGTATTGGATACCGACGATCGAATCTCAGGCAAGTAACATACCGATGACAAAGGGAACAACGTATGTTGTTATGCGGTCTGACCGATAAAGATCTTCGTAGAATATGTAGGAGCCAATATGGGCATCCAGGTCCCGCTATTGGTTATTGACCGGAGATCTGTCTCAGTCATGTCTACATTGTTCTCGAACCGTAGGGTCGCACGCTTAAAGTTACGATGACAGTTATTATGAGTTTATGCATTTTGATGTACCGAAGTTAGTTCGGAGTCCCGGATGTGATCACGGACATGACGAGGAGTCTCGAAATGGTCGAACATAAAGATCGATATATTGGAAGCCTATATTTGGACATCGGAATCGTTCCGGGTGAAATCGGCATTTTTCCGGAGTACCGGGGGGTTACCGGAACCCCCCAGGGGGTTATTGGGCCTACATGGGCCTTAAGGGAGAAGAGGAGAGGAGGCAAGAGGTGGCCGCGCGCCCCTCCCCTTCCTAGTCCGAATAGGACAAGGAAAGGGGGGCGGCGCCCCCCTTTCCTTCTTCTCTTCCTTCTCTTTCCCTCTTTCTCTCCTTGTCCAACTAGGAAAAGAAGGGAGTCCTACTCCCGGTGGGAATAGGACTCCCCCTTGGCGCGCCACACCTGGCCGGCCGCCCCTCCCCTTGGCTCCTTTATATACAAGGGCAGGGGGGCACCCTAGAACACACAAGTTGATCCTCGTGATCGTTCCTTAGCCGTGTGCGGTGCCCCCCTCCACCATATTCCACCTCGGTCATATAGTTGTAGTGCTTAGGCGAAGCCCTGCGTCGATAGAACATCATCATCGTCACCATGCCATTGTGCTGACGGAACTCATCCTCGAAGCTTTGCTGGATCGGAGCCCGGGGAGCGTCATCGAGCTGTACGTGTGTTAAGAACTCGGAGGTGTCGGAGTAACGGTGCTTGGATCGGTCGGATCGGGAAGACGTACGACTACTTCCTCTACGTTGTGTCAACGCTTCCGTTGTTGATCTACAAGGTTACGTAGATCATACTCTCCCCTCTCATTGCTATGCATCACCATGATCTTGCGTGTGCATAGGAAATTTTTTGAAATTACTGCGTTCCCCAACAGTGGCATCCGAGCCTAGGTTTTATGGTTTGATGTTATATGCACGAGTAGAACACAAGTGAGTTGCGGGCGATATAAGTCATACTGCCTACCAGCATGTCATACTTTGGTTCAGCGGTATTGTTGAACGAGATGACCCGGACCGACATTACGCGTACGCTTACGCGAGACCGGTTCTCCCGACGTGCTTTGCACATAGGTGGCTTGCGGGCGACAGTCTCTCCAAGTTTAGTTGAACCGAGTGTGGCTACGCCCGGTCCTTGCGAAGGTTAAAACGGAGTCAAATTGACAAACTATCGTTGTGGTTTTGATGCGTAGGTGAGATTGGTTCTTGCTTAAGCCCGTAGCAGCCACGTAAAACTTGCAACAACAAAGTAGAGGACGTCTAACTTGTTTTTGCAGGGCATGTTGTGATGTGATATGGTCAAGGCATGATGCTGAATTTTATTGTATGAGATGATCATGTTTTGTAACTGAGTTATCGGCAACTGGCAGGAGCCATATGGTTGTCGCTTTATTGTATGCAATGCAATCGCGCTGTAATGTTTTACTTTATCACTAAGCGGTAGCGATAGTCGTGGAAGCATAAGATTGGCGAGACGACAACGATGCTACGATGGAGATCAAGGTGTCGCGCCGGTGACGATGGTGATCATGATGGTGCTTCGGAGATGGAGATCACAAGCACAAGATGATGATGGCCATATCATATCACTTATATTGATTGCATGTGATGTTTATCTTTTATGCATCTTATCTTGCTTTGATTGACGGTAGCATTATAAGATGATCTCTCACTAAATTATCAAGAAGTGTTCTCCCTGAGTATGCACCATTGCGAAAGTTCTTTGTGCTGAGATACCACGTGATGATCGGGTGTGATAGGCTCTACGTTCAAATACAACGGGTGCAAAACAGTTGCACATGTGGAATACTCAGGTTATACTTGACGAGCCAAGCATATACAGATATGGCCTCGGAACACGGAGACCGAAAGGTCGAGCGTGAATCATATAGTAGATATGATCAACATAGTGATGTTCACCGATGAAACTACTCCATCTCACGTGATGATCGGACATGGTTTAGTTGATTTGGATCACGTGATCACTTAGAAGATTAGAGAGATGTCTATCTAAGTGGGAGTTCTTAAGTAATATGATTAATTGAACTTAAATTTATCATGAACTTAGTCCCTGATAGTATCTTGCTTGTTTATATTGATTGTAGATAGATGGCTCGTGTTGTTGTTCCGTTGAATTTTAATGTGTTCCTTGAGAAAGCAAAGTTGAAAGATGATGGTAGCAATTACACGGACTGGGTCCGTAACTTGAGGATTATCCTCATTGCTGCACAGAAGAATTACGTCCTGGAAGCACCGCTGGGTGCCAGGCCTGCTGCTAGAGCAACACCGGATGTTATGAACGTCTGGCAGAGCAAAGCTGATGACTACTCGATAGTTCAGTGTGCCATGCTTTACGGCTTAGAATCGAGACTTCAACGACGTTTTGAACGTCATGGAGCATATGAGATGTTCCAGGAGTTGAAGTTAATATTTCAAGCAAATGCCCGGATTGAGAGATATGAAGTCTCCAATAAGTTCTACAGCTGCAAGATGGAGGAGAACAGTTCTGTCAGTGAGCATATACTCAAAATGTCTGGGTATAATAATCACTTGATTCAGTTGGGAGTTAATCTTCCAGATGATTGCGTCATTAACAGAATTCTCCAATCACTGCCAGCAAGCTACAAGAGCTTCGTGATGAACTATAATATGCAAGGGATGAACAAGACTATTCCCGAGCTCTTCGCAATGCTGAAAGCTGCGGAGGTAGAAATCAAAAAGGAGCATCAAGTGTTGATGGTCAACAAGACCACTAGTTTCAAGAAAAAGGGCAAAGGGAAGAAGAAGGGGAACTTCAAGAAGAACGGCAAGCAAGTTGCTACTCAAGAGAAGAAACCCAAGTCTGGACCTAAGCCTGAAACTGAGTGCTTCTACTGCAAGCAGACTGGTCACTGGAAGCGGAACTGCCCCAAGTATTTGGCAGATAAGAAGGATGGCAAGGTGAACAAAGGTATATGTGATATACATGTTATTGATGTGTACCTTACTAATGCTCGCAGTAGCACCTGGGTATTTGATACTGGTTCTGTTGCTAATATTTGCAACTCGAAACATTGACTACGGATTAAGCGAAGATTGGCTAAGGATGAGGTGACGATGCGCGTGGGAAACGGTTCCAAAGTCGATGTGATCGCGGTCGGCACGCTACCTCTACATCTACCTTCAGGATTAGTATTAGACCTAAATAATTGTTATTTGGTGCCAGCGTTGAGCATGAACATTATATCTGGATCTTGTTTAATGCGAGACGGTTATTCATTTAAATCAGAGAATAATGGTTGTTCTATTTATATGAGTAATATCTTTTATGGTCATGCACCCTTGAAGAGTGGTCTATTCTTATTGAATCTCGAGAGTAGTGATACACATATTCATAATGTTGAAACCAAAAGATGCAGAGTTGATAATGATGGTGCAACTTATTTGTGGCACTGCTGTTTAGGTCATATCGGTGTAAAGCGCATGAAGAAACTCCATACTGATGGACTTTTGGAACCACTTGATTATGAATCACTTGGTACTTGCGAACCGTGCCTCATGGGCAAGATGACTAAAACACCGTTCTCCGGTACTATTGAGAGAGCAACAGATTTGTTGGAAATCATACATACAGATGTATGTGGTCTGATGAATATTGAGGCTCGTGGCGGATATCGTTATTTTCTCACCTTCACAGATGATTTAAGCAGATATGGGTATATCTACTTAATGAAACATAAGTCTGAAACATTTGAAAAGTTCAAAGAATTTCAGAGTGAAGTGGAAAATCATCGTAACAAGAAAATAAAGTTTCTACGATCTGATCGTGGAGGAGAATATTTGAGTTACGAGTTTGGTGTACATTTGAAAAATTGTGGAATAGTTTCGCAACTCACGCCACCCGGAACACCACAGCGTAATGGTGTGTCCGAACGTCGTAATCGTACCTTACTAGATATGGTGCGATCTATGATGTCTCTTACTGATTTACCGCTATCGTTTTGGGGATACGCTCTAGAGACGGCCGCATTCACGTTAAATAGGGCACCATCAAAATTCGTTGAGACAACGCCTTGTGAACCGTGGTTTGGCAAGAAACCAAAGTTGTCGTTTCTGAAAGTTTGGGGCTGCGATGCTTATGTGAAAAAGCTTCAACCTGATAAGCTCGAACCCAAATCGGAGAAATGTGTCTTCATAGGATATCCAAAGGAAACTATTGGATACACCTTCTATCATAGATCCGAAGGCAAGACTTTTGTTGCTAAATTCGGAAACTTTCTGGAGAAGGGGTTTCTCTCGAAAGAAGTGAGTGGGAGGAAAGTAGAACTTGACGAGGTAAATGTACCTGCTCCCTTATTGAAAAGTAGTACATCACAGAAAACTATTTCAGTGACACCTACACCAATTAGTGAGGAAGCTAACGATGATGATCATGAAACTTTAGATCAAGATGCTACTAAACCTCGTAGATCAACCAGAGTGAGATCCGCACCAGAGTGGTACGGTAATCCTGTTCTAGAAGTCATGCTACTAGATCATGATGAACCTACAAACTATGAAGAAGCGATGGTGAGCCCAGATTCCGCAAAATGGCTTGAAGCCATGAAATCTGAGATGGGATCCATGTATGAGAACAAAGTATGGACTTTGGTTGACTTGCCTGCTGATCGGCAAGCAATTGAGAATAAATGGATCTTCAAGAAGAAGACCGACGCTGACGGTAATATTACTGTCTACAAAGCTCGACTTGTCGCAAAAGGTTTTCGGCAAGTTCAAGGGATTGACTACGATGAGACCTTCTCACCCGTAGCGATGCTTAAGTCTGTCCGAATCATGTTAGCAATTGTCGCATTTTATGATTATGAAATTTGGCAGATGGATGTCAACACTGCATTCCTGAATGGATTTCTGGAAGAAGAGTTGTATATGATGCAACCAGAAGGTTTTGTCGATCCAAAGGGAGCTAACAAAGTGTGCAAGCTCCAGCGATCCATTTATGGACTGGTGCAAGCCTCTCGGAGTTGGAATAAACGTTTTGATAGTGTGATCAAAGCATTTGGTTTTATACAGACTTTTGGAGAAGCCTGTATTTACAAGAAAGTGAGTGGGAGCTGTGTAGGATTTCTGATATTATATGTGGATGACATATTACTGATTGGAAATGATATAGAATTTCTGGATAGCATAAAGGGATACTTGAATAAGAGTTTTTCAATGAAAGACCTCGATGAAGCTGCTTACATATTAGGCATTAAGATCTATAGAGATAGATCAAGACGCTTAATTGGACTTTCACAAAGCACATACCTTGACAAGATTTTGAAGAAGTTCAAAATGGATCAAGCAAAGAAATGATTCTTGCCTGTATTGCAAGGTGTGAAGTTGAGTAAGACTCAATGCCCGACCACTGCAGAAGATAGAGAGAAAATGAAAGATGTTCTCTATGCTTCAGCCATAGGCTCTATCATGTATGCAATGCTGTGTACCAGACCTGATGTGTGCCTTGCTATAAGTTTAGCAGGGAGGTACCAAAGTAATCCAGGAGTGGATCACTCGACAGCGGTCAAGAACATCCTGAAGTACCTGAATATGGAGGTGACAAAGAGCTCATCGTAAACGGTTACGTTGATACAAGCTTTGACACTTATCCGGACGATTCTAAATCGCAAACCGGATACGTGTTTACATTAAACGGTGGAGCTGTCAGTTGGTGCAGTTCTAAACAAAGCGTCGTAGCGGGATCTACATGTGAAGCGGAGTACATAGCTGCTTCGGAAGCAGCAAATGAAGGAGTCTGGATGAAGGAGTTCATATCCGATCTAGGTGTCATACCTAGTGCATCGAGTCCAATGAAAATCTTTTGTGACAATACTGGTGCAATTGCCTTGGCAAAGGAATCCAGATTTCACAAGAGAACAAAGCACATCAAGAGACGCTTCAATTCCATCCAGGATCTAGGCCAGGTGGGAGACATAGAGATTTGCAAGATACATACGGATCTGAATGTGGCAGACCCGTTGACTAAGCCTCTTCCACGAGCAAAACATGATCAGCACCAAGACTCCATGGGTGTTAGAATCATTACTGTGTAATCTAGATTATTGACTCTAGTGCAAGTGGTAGACTGAAGGAAATATGCCCTAGAGGCAATAATAAAGTTATTATTTATTTCCTTATTTCATGATAAATGTTTATTATTCATGCTAGAATTATATTAACCGGAAACGTAATACATGTGTGAATACATAGACAAACAGAGTGTCACTAGTATGCCTCTACTTGACTAGCTCGTTAATCAAAGATGGTTATGTTTCCTAACCATGGACAAAGAGTTGTTATTTGATTAACGGGATCACATCATTAGTTGAATGATCTGATTGACATGACCCATTCCATTAGCTTAGCACCCGATTGTTTAGTATGTTGCTATTGCTTTCTTCATGACTTATACATGTTCCTATGACTATGAGATTACGCAACTCCCGTTTGCCGGAGGAACACTTTGGGTGCTACCAAACGTCACAACGTAACTGGGTGATTATAAAGGAGCATTACAGGTGTCTCCAAAGGTAGATGTTGGGTTGGTGTATTTCGAGATTAGGATTTGTCACTCCGATTGTCGGAGAGGTATCTCTGGGCCCTCTCGGTAATGCACATCACATAAGCCTTGCAAGCATTACAACTAATGAGTTAGTTGCGAGATGATGTATTACGGAACGAGAAAAGAGACTTGCCGGTAACGAGATTGAACTAGGTATTGGATACCGATGATCGAATCTCGGGCAAGTAACATACCGATGACAAAGGGAACACCGTATGTTGTTATGCGGTCTGACCGATAAAGATCTTCGTAGAATATGTAGGAGCCAATATGGGCATCTAGGTCCCGCTATTTGTTATTGACCGGAGATCTGTCTCAGTCATGTCTACATTGTTCTCGAACCGTAGGGTCCGCACGCTTAAAGTTACGATGACAGTTATTATGAGTTTATGCATTTTGATGTACCGAAGTTAGTTCGGAGTCCCAGATGTGATCACGGACATGACGAGGAGTCTCGAAATGGTCGAACATAAAGATCGATATATTGGAAGCCTATATTTGGACATCAGAATCGTTCCGGGTGAAATCGGATTTTTCCGGAGTACCGGGGGGTTACCGGAACCCCCCCCCCCCGGGGGGGGTTATTGGGCCTACATGGGCCTTAAGGGAGAAGAGGAGAGGAGGCAAGAGGTGGCCGTGCGCCCCTCCCCTTCCTAGTCCGAATAGGACAAGGGAAGGGGGGCGGCGCCCCCCCCCTTTCCTTCTTCTCTTCCTTCTCTTTCCCTCTTTCTCTCCTTGTCCAACTAGGAAAAGAAGGGAGTCCTACTCCCGGTGGGAGTAGGACTCCCCCTTGGCGCGCCACACCTGGCCGGCCGCCCCTCCCCTTGGCTCCTTTATATACAGGGGCAGGGGGGCACCCTAGAACACACAAGTTGATCCTCGTGATCGTTCCTTAGCCGTGTGCGGTGCCCCCCTCGACCATATTCCACCTCGGTCATATCGTTGTAGTGCTTAGGCGAAGCCCTGCGTCGGTAGAACATCATCATCGTCACCACGCCGTTGTGCTGACGGAACTCATCCTTGAAGCTTTGCTAGATCGGAGCCCGGGGAGCGTCATCGAGCTGTACATGTGTTAAGAACTCGGAGGTGCCGGAGTAACAGTGCTTGGATCGGTCGGATCGGGAAGACATACGACTACTTCCTCTACGTTGTGTCAACGCTTCCGTTGTTGATCTACAAGGGTACGTAGATCATACTCTCCCCTCTCGTTGCTATGCATCACCATGATCTTGCGTGTGCGTAGGATTTTTTTTGAAATTACTGCGTTCCCCAACAGGCCCAGTACAGAGGCGCCACACACCCCTTATGCTTCACAGACGAAGTAATGGATCATCAAATCCCAGAGGGTTTCAAACCCGTAAATATAGAATCATATGACGGCACAATAGATCATGCGGTATGGATCGAGGATTTCCTCCTGCACATCCACATAGCACGCGGTGATGATCTACACGCCATTAAATACCTCCCACTCAAACTCAAAGGACCAGCTCGACATTGGCTCAATAGCTTGCCAGTAGAGTCCATTGGCTGTTGGGAGGATCTGGAAGCCGCATTCCTTGACAACTTTCAGGGCACTTATGTGCGACCACCAGATGCCGATGACTTGAGCCACATAATTCAGCAGCCAGAGGAATCGGCCAGGCAATTCTGGACAAGGTTCCTAACAAAGAAAAATCAAATCGTCGACTGTCCGGAAGCAGAGGCTCTAGCAGCTTTCAAGCACAACATCCGCGACGAGTGGCTAGCCCGGCACCTTGGTCAGGAAAAGCCGAAATCTATTGCAGCCCTCACGACACTCATGAGCCGCTTTTGTGCGGGAGAAGACAGCTGGCTGGCTCGCAGTAATAACATATCAAAGAAACATGGTACTTCGAATACCAAGGACGGCAATAGCAGGTCACATCGCAATAAACATAAGCGCCGCATTAACAGCGACAATACCGAGGATACGACAGTCAATGCCGGATTCAAAGGCTCTAAACCCGGTCAGCGGAAAAAGCCATTCAAAAGAAGCACTCCGGGACCGTCCAGTTTGGACCGCTGATCGCTCGTGTCAAATACACGGCACCCCCGACAAGCCAGCCAACCACACCAATAGGGATTGTTGGGTGTTCAAGAAGGCCGGCAAGTTAATTGCCAAAAACAAAGATAAGGGGCAACATAGCGATGACGAGGAGGAGCCTCGGCAGCCGAATACCAGAGGACATAAGAGGTTCTCCCAACAAGTGCGGACGGTGAACATGATATACGCAACCCACATCCCCAAGAGGGAGCGGAAGTGTGTGCTCAGGGACGTATATGCGTTGGAGCCAGTCGCCCCAAAGTTCAACCCATGGTCCTCCTGTCCGATCACCTTCGATCGCAGGGACCACCCCACTAGTATCCGTCATGGCGGATTCACCGCACTGGTCCTAGACTCAATCATTGACGGATTTCACCTCACTCGAGTCCTTATGGATGGCGGCAGCAGCCTGAACCTGCTTTATCAGGACACAGTGCACAAAATGGGTATAGACCCCTCAAGGATCAAACCCACAAAAACGACCTTTAAAGGTATCATACCAGGTGTAGAGGCCCACTGCACAGGCTCAGTCACACTGGAAGTGGTCTTCGGATCCCCGGATAACTTCCGAAGCAAAGAGTTAATCTTCGATATAGTCCCGTTCCGCAGTGGTTATCATGCACTGCTTGGGCGAACCGCATTTGCGAGATTCAATGCGGTACCGCATTATGCATACCTCAATCTCAAGATTCCAGGACCTCAGGGGGTCATTATAGTTAATGGAAACACAGAGTGTTCTCTCCGAATGGAGGAGCACACTGCGGCCCTCACAGCGGAAGCGCAAAGCAGCCTCTTAAGGCAATCCACTAGTTTGGCGTTTAAGGACCCGAACACCTTCAAGCGCGCCCGAAGTAATCGGCAACAGGATCGCCTGGCACGTTCCGAGCTCGCATAGCAATGCGGCCCCCACCCCGGCCCAAGCCAAACGGTGAAACTCGTGCCACGCGTACATAATTACGCATTAAAAATACCATGGGCACAGGTAGGGAGGGGGCACGATTACTACACGCTCCAAGACGCGGCTTAAACCGCACTAGGGGCTTCGCGCTTTGTTATTTTTTTCTCTCTTTCAGGACATTAATCTTTGGAAACCCTGTCCGGCAGCATGATTGCCGAACACATGATGTAGCAACCAAGGAGGCAGAAAGCTACATCACACCATGGAACTCCCAGGTGGATTACGATAACAAGTGAAATACTTGCTTTAATATTATTCCTCAGCTTGCCCTTGGAGGGGACATAGTCCTACTTTTTTGCTTATCGCACTACCTGTATCATTCTGCTCTAACACACGTTTTTTAATAAACAATGCATTGCATTAAGGCTTTTATTGCATTCTTCTTATATATATATATATATATATATATATATGTTCATTTATGACATCCAACACCCGTACACTCTGGTACGGCCAATACGCCAGGGGCTTAAGCATACCCCATAATATGGCGTGAGAAGTCCGAACACTTTCAACAGTGCGGCACCCCGAACTTATAGCATTAAATGCATCAGCTCCGAATCATGTCTTGGGGTCAACAGTTGGGTTTGCCCGGCTCCCATGTTTTGGTACCTTACGTTCCGCTATATCGGCTAAGGTAGCACCAGGAGAACTACTGCGATTGTGCCCCAGTTCTGCTGGGCTAAGCACCTCAATAGAGAAAGCTAAAACTGACTGTCATGATAAGGCGAGAGACTGGTCGCTGTTCGAGAGGTTTTCGAGCCCTTAAAGACTTATGCCGCTTAGAGCGAGGAGTCGGCTCTGTCCGGCTTAAGGCGTGTATCGCGCCCCAGATTCGGTCTTCCGAATACTAGGGGCTTCGCTGAAATTTAAAATTATAGAATTCTATGGCTAAGTGAGAGTGATAACGCATTATAGTCCGATTGCCTTGTTCGTTGTGCTGAGCACCTCCCTCGAAGGACCCAAAAATGGGAACAAGAGTGCTCAGGTTTATCCCGAACACCCCAGCACTCGTGGCATGGGGGCAGAAGCCAACGACTAGTCATCTCTCAGATTTGATAAACAGCCGAACATAAGGTAATATTTTAAATTCAATCAAGCGTTGCATAGCGCATATGAACAAGTTTTCATGAATACAGGATTACACGAGCAAGTTCACTCAAATATTATATCTTCGTACACTCGTCCGCTACGAGACGGGCACCCTTCAGGACACCCTCATAGTACATCTCGGGGTGGCGATGCTCCTTGCCCTCTGGCGGCCCTTCCTTGATCAACTTCACGGCGTCCAGCTTGGCCCATTGCACCTTCACACGGGCGAAAGCCCGGCGTGCACCTTCGATGCAGACGGACCGCTTGATAACTTTCAGCCGTGGGCAGGCATCCACAAGCCGCCTCACCAGGCTGAAGTAGCTATTGGGAAGGGCGTCGCCAGGCCACATCCTGACTATCAAGCCCTTAATGGCCTGTTCGGCCGCCTTGTGCAGCTCGACCAGCTGCTTTAGCTGGTCGCTCATAGGTACTGGGTGTTCGGTCCCAGTATACTGGGCCCAGAACAACTTCTTCGTCCAGCTTCCCTCCTCGGCCTAGTAAAATTTTGCGGCATCCGACACATTGCGGGGAAAATCTGCGAATGCTCCTAGAGAGCTCTGGATTCGGGTAAGTAACAAGTAATTTACTTTCACATGCTTACTTTGCATATAGAATGCCTTACCCGCTGCTATCTTGTTCATCGCATCAATCTCGTGGAGGGCCTTTTGGGCTTCGGCCTTGGCACTCTTTGCACTCTCAAGGGTCGTGGCAAGCTTGGAATCTCTTGTCTTCAAGTCAAGCTCGAGCGCCTCGTGCTTCGTCACAAGAGCATGGAGCTCTTGCTGCACCTCGCCCACCCGTGCCTCATGCCTTTCCCGCTCGGTGCGCTCCTTGGCCGCTTTGTTTTCGGCCTCGGATAGCGCTTGCTTCAGGGTCGCCACCTCGGTCGTGGCCCCTGGCAAATTTACGATAATCATGTCATTTTGCAATCACATTCTTTTTATATCCATAGACCAGGTACTACTTACCTTTGTTCTCCTCGAGTTGCCTCTTGGCAAGGCCAAGCTCTTCCTTGGACCCTTTGAGGTCCTGCTTCAGTGTGGCGACCTCCACAGTCAGTGCGGCAGAGGCCAGCAGCGAAGCCTGCATACGCATATAGACATACTTATATGAGACTCCTGCGATATTGTTTGATCCTCTGTTCGGCTTTTCTTTGTGAACACCGAACAGAGCATCAGGGGCTACTGTCTATGCGGTAATATTTCTCCTATATTTCAGAAACTTACCTCAAAGCCTGTTAGAAGGCTGGCACAGACTTCAGTCACGCCGCTATTGGCGGACTGAACCTTCTGGACCACCGCACTCATAATAGTGCGGTGCTCCTCGTCGATGGAAGCGCTGCGAAGCGCTCCCAGCAGATTGTTCGGTGCCTCTGGATGGACAGAGGTCACCGGCATAGGCGTCTTGCTCCTCTTGGAGGGAGGCCGCCTGCCCGAGTCCGGAACCACTGGAGGCTCCGGCGTGGTGTTCAGCTGAGGGCCGAACTCGGAGCCCTCAGGAGCTTTGCTCCCTCAGCTCCCGGAGTATGGAAGGTCGCCTTGAGGCGCCTCCGGGACTGTTTCCCCTCGACCTGGTGCCTCTTGAGACAATACCTTGGCGTTGTCCGTAGGGCAAGGGGACGTGGCGGTCGGAAGTGGATCACTATCCATATCCGACGAGCCCAGGGAGCCATCCGACGATACGTTGATACGGGCTCGTGGCGGTCTGCATAGTCATACTTCAGCGTTAGGAGAGGCAGTGCGACAAAGGTATGCTATGAGTTACTCTGGCATCCGAATACTTACGACTTCGCTAGGGGCTTGTCCCTGAGCAGCCACTCGTCTTCGCCTTCGGCGACGATGGTGGAGTAGTCCGGAAGGAGAGTCCTTCCCTTCTTGGACCCTTCGCCCCCCCCCCCAGTTGGGGCGGCCTTCCTTTTCTTGTCTCCCCCGACTAGAGGGGGATCATCTTCATCTTCCTCCTCGCCTTCGGGGGAGGAGTGCGTCGCGGAGTTATCGGATGATGAGTCCGATAACACCTGGCATCGGGAACTCTTTCGGGTTCCCTTGGCCTTCTTGGTCTTCTCTGGCACCTTGTAAGGAGCCGGAGTCAGCATCTCCGTCAGCAGAGCATCGCCATGTCTTCGGGCAAAGGGGCCGGACAGTTAATCTGCCCCGACGTCTCCACTCAGTCCTGTCAAAGGCATGGAGCTCAGACCCCGCACATGGTTAAGCTAGGGGAAATAGATATCCTACCAGATGTATGGAACTCACCGAATGCGCTCGACGCTTCGCGCTTAACCCATGGTCCTCGGTGAGAGAGGGAGGGACCTCTGCGCCCTTGAACAGCATCTTCCAGACGTCCTTGTGCGTCGTGTCGAAGAGCTCGCTTAGAGTCTGGTGCTGGGCCGGGTCGAACTCCCACAAGTTGAAGTCCTGTTGTTGGCACCGGAGGATCCGACGGAGGAGCGTGACCTGGACTATGTTGACAAGCTTGAGCTTCTTTCTTGCCATGTTTAGGATACATTTCTGGAGTCCGTCCAGCTCCATCGATGAACCCCACGACAAGCCCTTCTCTTTCCAGGAAGTGAGCCGTGTGGGGAATCAGGATCGGAACTTGGGGGCAGCCACCCATTTGGTGTCGCGCGGCTCGGTGATGTAGAACCACGCCGATTGCCACCCCTTTATGGTCTCCACGAAGGAGCCTTCAAGCCATATAACATTGGGCATCTTGCCCACCATGGCTCCACCGCATTCTGCTTGTTGGCCTCCCACCACCTTCGGCTTGATATTAAAGGTCTTCAGCCACAGGCCGAAGTGAGGCCAGATGCGGAGGAAAGCCTCACAGACGACGATGAACGCCGAAATGTTGAGGATGAAGTTCGGGGCCAGATCATGAAAGTCCAGCCTGTAGTAGAACATGAGGCCACGGACGAATGGTTGGAGGGGAAACCCCAGTCCGCGGAGGAAGTAGTGGAGGAAAACTACCCTATCATGAGGTTCCGGGGTAGGAACGATCTGCCCCACAGCAGGCAGCCGATGCGCGATATTCGCGGCTAAGTATCCGGCGCCGCGCAGCTTTTTGATGTGCCCCTCCGTAACAGAGGAAGCCATCCATTTGCCCCCCGCTCCGGACATGTTTGGAGAAGATTGAGGGAAGGATGCGGACTTGGGCATTGGAGATCGAGTGCGCAAGAATGGATGAGCAAGGAGGAAGAAGGCATGGGTAGAGAAAGGTTAAACCTTATCCCTTTATAAGGGCGGCCGAAACTATGCGCCCCCACTAGCCTGGTAAAACTCGGTTATCCCCCAAGTGCCGTAATCGATGGGGCGGTTGGGTTACCCATGCCCGTATTGATGAGAATCCCGTGATAAGGGGAACACGATCTCTGCTTTGACAAGACGTGTCAAGAAACTGCCTCGCGCTATGTGCGGTGCTAGTCAAAGAAAAACGATTCGAATAATCTCCGAGCCATGGCATGATGTCATGTTGCCTAAACGTGTCAGCAGATTAGATTTGTGGAAATATTATTCTCTCTACGGTGGTATGTGGAACTTATTTTGTAGGGACGGACACTATCCTTTATTTGAACTCTTCTGTGGTATATCCGGAGGAGGAACCCGCCTTGCAATGCCGAAGACAACACTGCGCACCGGACTCGTCATCATTGAAGCCTGGTTCAGGGGCCACTGAGGGAGTCCTGGATTAGTGGGTCTCCGGACAGCTGGACTATATCCTTTGGCCGGACTGTTGGATTATGAAGAGACAAGATTGAAGACTTCGTCCCGTGTCCGGATGGGACTCTACTTGGCGTGGAAGCCAAGCTAGGCAATACGGATATGTATATCTCCTCCTTTGTAAACGACCTTGTGTAACCCTAGCCCCCTCCGGTGTCTATATAAACCGGAGGGTTTTAGTCCGTTGGACAATATACAATCATACCATAGGCTAGCTTTTAGGGTTTAGCCTCTCCGATCTCGTGGTAGATCAACTGTTGTAATACTCATATCATCAAGAATAAATCAAGCAGGACGTAGGGTTTTACCTCCATCAAGGGCCCAAACCTGGGTAAAACATCATGTCCCCTACCTCATGTTACCATCCGCCTTAGACGCATAGTTCGGGACTACCCGAGATCCGCCGGTTTTGACACCGACAGTTACATTCGACGAAGTTCATCACCATGGGGAGCCCAAGTGCTCTTGGTTGAGAAGAAAGATAAATCTCTGAGAATGGTTGTTGATTATCGCGCATTGAATGAAGTGACGATCAAGAACAAGTACCCACTGCCGATGATCAATAATTTGTTTGATCAGTTGCAAGGAGCTAAAGTATTTTCCCAGATCGATCTGCGATCAGGATATCACTAGCTAAAAATCCGAGAACATGATATACCTAAGACAACATTCACCACAAGGTACGTGCTATATGAGTACACGGTTATGTCATTTGAATTGACTATGCCCCTGCCTATTTCATGAGCATGATGATTAAGGTATTCATGGAGTTCTTGGATAAGTTTGTTGTGGTGTTTATTGATGATATTCTGGTATACTCGAAGAATGAAGAGGAGCACAAGGAGCATTTGTGTTTAGTTCTCGAGAAGCTCAGGGAACATCAGTTATACGCCAAGTTCGGCAAATGTGAGTTTTGGTTGAAGGAAGTTGGATTCCTTGGACATGTTATATCAAGAGAAGGTATAACAGTAGACCCCACCAAGGTTAAATCAGTCACTGATTGGTTATCACCCACCTCAGTTGGAGAAATCCGCAGTTTTCTTGGACTCGCGGGATATTATCGGAGATTCATTGAGAATTTTTCTAAGATTGCGAAGCCCATGACGGAGTTGTTGAAGAAGGACACTAAGTTCCATTGGACTGAAGAATGTGAGGCAAGTTTTCAGGAGTTGAAGAAACGTTTGACTACAGCCCCAGTGATGATTCTGCGAGATATACGCAAGGATTTCCAAGTGTATTGCGACGCATCATGCTTAGGACTTGGAGGAGTACTTATGCAAGACGGAAGAGTTGTTTCATATGCCTCACGTCAACTTCGACCGCATGAGTTGAATTATGCCACGCATGATTTGGATTTAGCAGTTGTAGTGCATGCACTCAAAACCTGGAGACATTTTCTTATTGGAAACCATTGTGATGTGTACACGGGTCATAAGAGTTTGAAGTACATTTTCACACAGAAGGAGTTAAATCTCAGGCAAAGGAGATGGTTGGAGCTCATAAAGGATTACGATATGAAGTTGCACTATCATCCAGGCAAGACCAATATCATAGTAGACACTTTGAGCTGGAAGAGTTATGCCAATACGTTAGTAACAGGAGGTTTTCCAAAGGAGTTAGCAGAAGATCTCAGGGAGCTTCGTTTGGAGATTGTTCCTAGAGGTTTTGTTGCAGCAATGGAAGTTCAGTCTACATTGTTGGGAAAGATTCGTGAAGCTGAGAAGGATGACAAGGAAATTGCTGAGATAAAGGAGAGAATGAGCTAAGGAAAGGCCAAATGTTTTCGTGAGGATGAGCACGACACCTTGTGGTTTGAGGACCGAGTTTATGTGCCCAATAATGCAGAGATCAGGAAGTTGATACTTCAGGAAGCTCATGACTCGCCATACTCGATACACCCCGGAAACACCAAGATGTATTTGGATTTGAAGGAGCATTTCTGGTGGATTGGTATTAAGAAGGATATTGCCGAGTATGTAGCCATATCTGATGTATGTCAGAGAGTGAAGGCAGAACATCAGAAGCCAGCAGGATTACTGCAGCCTATGTCGATACCCGAATGGAAGTGGGATAAGCTTGGCATGAATTTTATCACCAGATTACCTAGGACCCGACTGGGATATGACTCTATATGGGTAGTAGTTAATCGCTTGACCAAAGTGGCTCACTTTATCCCAGTGAAAACCACCTATACAAGTGTGAAGTTGGCCAAGATATATATGACCAGGATCGTATGTCTGCACAGAGTTTCGAGGACCATCGTATCAGATAGGGGAACGCAGTTTACTTCAAAGTTTTGGCACCAGACTTTGGGTACCAGGCTAGAGTTCAGTATCGCTTTTCATCCGCAAACAGATGGATAGACTGGCGGAGTCAATCAGATTCTGGAGGACATGTTGAGAGCTTGTGTGCTAGACTATGGATCTAGTTGGGATGACAACCTGCCCTATGCGGAGTTCTCATACAACAACAGTTACCAGGCCAGTTTGAAGATGGCACCGTTCGAAGCCATGTATGGACGAAGGTGCAAGACACAGTTAATGTGGGATGAAGTTGGAGACCATCAGTTGTTTGGACCAGATTTGATTAAGGAGTACGAAGAGAAGCTTAAGCTGATTCGAGACAACCTGAAGGTAGCACAGTCTAGACAGAAGAGCTATGCAGACTCAAAATGCAAGGAGGTAGTCTATGAAGTCGAAGACAAAGCATATCTCCGTGCGTCACCGCTCCGAGGAGTTAAGCGATTTGGAGTTAAGGGAAAGTTAGCCCCAAGATTTGTAGGACCGTACCGTGTTTTGGAACGTATGGGAGAGGTAGCCTACAAGTTGGAGTTACCCGAAGGACTGTCAGGAGTTCATGATATGTTTCACATTTCCGAGTTGAAGAAGTGCCATGCAGAGATGGCCGATATCCCTCTAAGAGATACAGTGCCCCTGGAAGCAATTCAGTTGGATAGTGATCTGACCTATGAGGAGAAACCAGTCAAGATTCTCGAGTTTGCGAGCCGACTTACCTGCAACAAGGTTATAAAGTTTTGCAAAGTTTAGTGGAGCCACCATACTGAGGATGAAGCCACCTGGGAACGAGAGGATGATCTACGCAAAGACCACCCATGCCTATTTTCTAGCCAACCCGAATCTCGAGGGCGAGATTCATCTTAAGGGGGTAGGTTTGTAACATCCTGAATTTTCAATTTGGAATGTTATACATAGGTCATTCATGCATATCATATTTTACTGCATTTTTGCTTTGCGATCCTCGAAATTCTAAGCAACTCAAGGACCCACGGAGAGGGTTGAGGATTTCACGTTTTTGATATTTGAATTTTATCAAATATCAAAACAAGGATCATTTTGGTTTTAATTATTTTCCTCCCCGAAAATATTTCCAATTAAAATATATGAGAGGAGATAATATGACTTCTCCAAAATAAATGAAATATCATAGGAAAAATATTAAAATCAAATAAGTAATTTTATTTGGATTTTTGTTGCTATTTTGTTTGAATTAGGAAAAATATGCGTTTTTCAAAATTGCATTAGAGACCCACATAAAAGTTCACTTTGTCCGCAATATTATTAGAGGATCGTGAAAATTTATTTCAGGATTTTTGGACTCCGTTTAATATTTCTTTTATTTTTTTCCGCGTCAGGATTTATTTAGAAAAAATCCGAACTGACCTAACGGGCCGTGTCCATCCAGGACACTGCGCCCGGAGGCCTTTAAAGCCTGCCCGAGCCGGCCGCCCCAGCCCATCCAGCGTCGCGCCCCACCCACCTAACCCTACCGCTGCCGCCGCCTCGCACTGCCCGCCGTTGGCGGATCCGCCACCGCCGCCTTGGATCCCGCCGAGCCGCCGCCATTGACCGTTGGCCGGTCGGTTTTCTTCGGTTAACCCCGGTTTTATTTTTTCGAAAAACCCTAGATCGGTTTTTTAGATCGGTTTTGTTCACTTTTTCTTCAGTTTAGTTAAATAGCAGACATTCGTCAGTACATTTGTTTTAACGAACGACGTTCGTCAATTAGCCGCAAACAACGAAACTTTGCTCGTTAGCATTTTCGTCTCGTTTTATTTTCTAGGGTTTTTCCGTGATTATTTTCGATCATGATTCCTGCCCTAAACTTCATTTTAGTTTAGTTTTTCGCTCGTTTATCCAAATTGGGTGAAACAAGCGCCTAGATCTTCGTATCGAAGCCCTCTTTCTGTTTAACCAACTTGAACAAGATTTTGGTACTGTAAAATTTGACTTTAGTCTAGATTAGTAATCGGATCTTGTTTCTTTCGTAGTTTGAGTTTCGTAGCTCTGTTTGATTTGATTCTTTTTGCAAACCGGAGTTCTTTAGTTGAACTTTCTGGTTAGATCTTCTTATTCGAAGTTTTCCCTTTGCATCTTTGCTTGTTTTCTTATGTATGCTATTGTTTATTTGCGATAGAATTCGAGTGCAAAGCGTGCTATTACGAGTCTTTAGGATTTGCAAATCGCCAGCAAGGCAAGTAACACATTGATCATACTCTTTCATACCCAGTTTTTATGCATTAGTGTCAATCCTCAAACATTGCATGAGTAGGATTTCTTAACATGTGGGTTTTGGGAAGTAGATGATGAGGTAGAACCTATTACCCTTTTTATTATCAACCCCTTGGGAGTTACTTCTACGTTATGCTTATATTGCCATGCTATGCTCGTAGACGTGGTTTCGGTTTGAGAGTATCCATGACAGATTTGAGTTTGTAAATTAATGGTTCAACTTAAGGTGGCAACTTTAAGGGAAATATTCCTCACACCTTTTTTCTTAAACCGGCCCACCATTAACATAAACCGGCCTTTTGGCCCTTGGGCCTTGTCATCCGTCTGTCTCGCCCGCTGGGTTACCAGTGAGTCATAATGTTCAGTCTGGTTGCTTGTAAACCGTCTCGTCAGTGCGGGCCGCAGTGAATCCCCAAGTCTGGCCGGGTTATAGTTCTGGTCGGGTTACGCCACGGGGTATATCCCCGACAACGCCCATGCTCGCTGCGGCGAGCTCCGGTATCGGCGAGCGCCAGGAGAGAGTTAAGAAGATCGGACGATGATTGTGGCGAGGTTTGGCAAGTTTAGGCAGGTGGGGAAGCGAGCACGCGATCAACAGAGACTCGGGCGCGTCGCAGAGCGCGTCGGCCGTAAGCCAGCACGCCTGGACGAACGCGGTCACCGCATGAACTCTGACCTCAGGCCGACCTAAGCCCAAACTTCATGTCTGGCCTGTAGTTCGTGGTAGTTCTAGAGTTTACCACACTTTGGTTTGGACTTAGACGCAGTAGAATAGATTTCATCTTCCTGGTAAGTTTCTGGTCAGTAACTTTGAGAGCTTACTGAGGTCAAACTACTGAGAGTTTGGAGCTAGGTTTTGGAGGGTAGCAATCATCTACTAAGGTGATGATGCACAAGAAAAATCAGCCACAATTGATAAAGTAAAATGGTAGTTGTTGTAGAAACTATCATTTCTGTCCAGAACAGAAAATATTTTCTGTAGCAAAAGTATTCCAAAAAGTTATGAAATATTTTTGCTCTTGAAGGTGCCCTAGGGTTCAAAGAATATTTGTGAATTTTCTCAGATTTTTGGGGGCAAGAAAAATTGAGGTTGCTTTGGAGCACATTGAGCTAGCTAGGGTTTAAGAAAGGGAAATGAATATTTTTCATTTAAGAAAAATATTCAAAATTTTATTTTGAGGTGAACCAGAGAGAAAGTGATAGTTAGGGAAGGATATGAGGCACTTGGGTGAAAGTCAAGGGGTACCCAATTGTTTAAGTCCATATGAAAAGATTCAAAGCTCCAATTTTCAAAACCAAATGAAATGAAAATCAGGCGAAAAGAAAGAGGGCAAAAACCAGGCTGTCATAGTTCGTCTACATCGAGGCCCGCATCTGGCTTCTCTTATTGCAAGGTCTGGTGGGCGAAGCTGGACGCTGTCAAGCTAGCAACCGGGGGGCCGCCGGAGGGCAAGGAGTACCGCACACCTGAGCGATACTTCAGCATTATCTTAGAGGGGTCCCGCATTGTTGCGGATCATTGTGGGAAGGACAGCATCTTTGAATGAATGTATTCGAGCCCCCTCTACCTTGTATGATGAAATAAAATGTTTATGCAATATAATGTTTGTTATGTTTTTAATTTTTTACTTCCTGTGCGGCTGTGTTGTATAAAATCTGAGGGTTCACTAGTCGTCGACTTCTGCCCCCACATAGGTAGTACGGGGGTGTTCGGGATGGAATCTAAACAATCTTGATCCAATTAGATGGTCCTTGAAGGATTTGTTTAGCGCAACGAACCAGACAACCAGACTATGCAGCTGTAACGCCCTCACTTAGCCATAGGAGTGCGACAATAAAAACATGGGCGCAACCCCTAGTATCCGAACTAGGGTGCTATTGGCGTCTGATCGAGAAGTACCAATCCTTCGCATAATGCAGAAGAAATCTCCAATGATTTGCAACCTCCGAACAGCTGACCGGCTCTCGCCGCATCATGACAGTCAGTTTCCGGCTTTCTCTACTGAGGTGCTCCTTTGGATAAACCAAGGCACAATCGTAGTAGTTCTCCCTTTACTACCTTAGCCGATATAGCGGAACGTAAGGTAGAAAGCACATGAGCCGGGAAACCAAACTATTTACCAAAGACATGATTCGGAGCCAATTCATATAATGCTAAATTCGGGGTGCCGAACTATACTTATAAAATGTGTTCGGACTTTTGTTGCCGTAGTGCGGGGTGCTATGCAGCCCCTGGCGAACATGAAAATGTACCAAAGTGTACGGGTGCTACCTGATAGGGTTATCCATAGGGGATCTAAAAAAAAGAAAACAGAAAAGGTACAAAGGTAAAAAGCTGGAGTCCTACAGCTCCAGCCGCAGACTGTTCTCATTGTAATTTAATTAGTACACCAAGGCGCATTGATACATGTAGTGCGATAAGCAACAGGCTATTTGACATGCCGAAACCAAGGGAGAGCTGCGTGTGGGTCCTGAAAAATAGGTAAAGTTATCGTTAACGGAATCACCTAAAAAGTCCCCCATACGTCTACGTTTCTCGCCGTCTTGGTGTGTTTATCCTTCAGGAGGACCGATGACCAGGCCATCAGATGGTGCCTGTGGGATTGAGACCTAAAAATGAGACAAGTAAAAATGAAAGTATGTGTGTATCCGACGTTGGTTGAGCAGTACTACGGACCACAAGGTAGTTGTGCCTCTGTCGATGCCCATGGGATTTTGAGCGCGTAGTTATGTACGCGCGGCACGAATGCCACCACTTGATCGGAACTGCGACGGAGGCCGAATTGCTAATCGATCTCCTGACGAGCTGAGCTCTCCTGCTGCAAAGTAGTTCGGACCCTCTTAACGATGTCTGTGGGCTAGGCAACTGAGTTAAAGTTCTGCTTGAGAAGGCCGCTCTGTACTTCTGCTGCTAAGGCAGCTATGTGCTCTTCTGTACGGAGGGAGCGTTCTGTATTTCCGTTAACTATTATGATGCCGCATGGACCGGGCATCTTGAGCTTGAGATAAGCATAGTGTGGTACCGCGTTGAATCGAGTGAACGCAGTTCGTCCGAGCAGTGCGTGATAGCTGCTGCGAAATGGGACGATATCGAAGATTAACTCCTCGCTTCTTAAGCTGTCCGGAGATCCAAAGACAACCTCGAGTGTGATTGAGCCCTTACAGCGGGCCTCTATACCTGGTATGACTCCTTTAAAGGTAGTCCTTGTAGGCTTGATCCTTGATGGGTTAATGCCCATTTCTGGCGCTGTATCCTGATAGAGTAGATTAAGGCTGCTACCTCCATCCATAAGGACGCGAGTCAGGTGGAACCCATCAATTATTGGGTCTAAGACCAGTGCGACTGAGCCACCGTGCCGGATACTAGTCGAATGATCCCGGTGATCAAAAGTGATCAGGCATGAAGACCATGGATTAAATTTTGGGGCGACTGGCTCTATCGTGTAGACGTCCATGAGCGCATGCTTGCGCTCCCTCTTGGGGATGTGGGTAGCGTATATCATGTTCACCGTTTTGACCTGAGGGGAATCTTCTTCTGTCCCCTTGTCTTTGGTTGTTGGGGCTCTTCGTCATCGTCCTCACTTTGTGATCCTTTTTCCCTGTTCTCGGTGTTTAATTTGTCGGCCTGTTTAAAAACCTAGCAATCTCTATTTGTATGATTGGGTGGCTTGTCTGGGGTGCCATGAATCTGGCACGGACGATCAAGTATGTGGTCCAAGCTGGATGGGCCTGAATTGTTCTTTTGGAACGGCTTCTTCCGTTGACCGGACTTAGAGCCCCAGAATCCGGCATTGATGCCGTGTCCTCGGTGTTATCGCTGTTGTTTTGATGTTTGTATCTGTTGCGTCGAGACTTGTCTTTGCTAGTTTTAGCTTCAAGGGTGCCGGCGTCGCTTGCATTGTTTTTGCTACGGGCCAACCAACTGTCCTTGCCCGCACAAAAGCGTGTCATGAGTGCCGTGAGGGATGCCATGGATTTTGGCTTTTCTTGGCCGAGGTGGCGAGCGAGCTATTCATCACGGATGCTGTGTTTGAAGGCTGCTAGAGCTTCGGCGTCCGGACAATCGACGATTTGGTTCTTTTTAGTTAAGAACATTGTCCAAAATTTCGTGGTGGACTCTCTGGGCTATTGAACTATATAGCTTAATCATCAGCGTCCGGAGGTCAAACATACGTACCTTGGAAGTTATCGAGGAAGGCCTCTTCCAAGTTCTCCCAGCTGCCAATAGAATTTGCAGGTAGACTGTTGAGCCAGTGCCAAGCTGGCCCCTTGAGTTTTAAAGGGAGGTATTTGATGGCATGGAGGTCATCGCCACAGGCCATATGAATGTGGAGAATGAAGTCTTCGATCCACACCGCGGGGTCCGTGGTTCCATCGTATGATTCTATATTAACGGGTTTGAACCCTTCTGGTAATTCATGATCCAGGACCTCATCGGTGAAGCAATGAGGGTGTGCGGCGCCTCTATATCGGGCCGTATTGCGACGTAGCTCTGATGGAGTCCGTCTGCGGTTTTCATCCCGCGCATGTCTAAGTTTGTCACGTCCGAATAGGTGGCCGTCATCGCGTGTCGAGGCACGTCCTCGCGATCCGTAGATTGATCTAGTATATCCTGCTTTATTGTTCAGGATTTGCCAGAGGTCATATGTATGACCGTGGGATAATTTACCTCTACCTGTGCGATGAGGCGGGGCTGGCTGGTGTTCGGTGTGAGTTGTCGTTTTGTCCCGACGACGTGGTGGTCGGTCAGCCGCTTTGTATAATGGAGGTATGTATTCCGGCGCCTCCTCATCGAACTGTGGTAGCAATTTATGCTTTGGGTAGCTTTTGGTTGGGCGCTTGAGGCCGTACTCTTCGGCTGCTAGGACATCGGTCCATTTATCATTTAGTAGATCTTGGTTAGCTTGAAGCTGCTGCTGCTTCTTTTTCAGGCTCCGTGAAGTGGCAATTAGCTGGCGCTTGAAGCGCTCCTGCTCAAGAGGTTCCTCGGGCATGATGAAATCCTCGGTGCCGAGGCTCACCTCGTCCTCAGAGAGCGGAAGGTAATTATCGTCCTCCAAATCTTCGTGCGTGGCCTATTTACCGGGGCTAACCTGCCTGCCTTCTCGTTCGTCTTGTTCATTAGCTGTAACGACGGGGTCTTCGTTGTCTTCGGCACCTTCTGGAGTGTTGTCTTCTCCTGTGCCGGCAATGCTGTCTTTTCTACGGTGTGACTTAGAGCGGCGCCGTTGACGCGGGCGCTTGTACTGTATTTCAGAAGGTTTATCCTCAGCTAGATCTTCCTTGTCCTCGCCGATGTTCTCCTGTAACACCCACGATGCGGCTATATCTCCCACGTGTCGGAGCACGACTTAGAGGCATAACCGCATAGTAGGCATGTCGCAAGAGGGGTAATCTTTACACATCCCATGCACTAAATAAGAAAGGGATAAAGAGTTGGCTTACAATCGCCACTTCACACAATACATAAATAAAGCATTACATCATCCAGAATACAATCAAGGTCCGACTACGGAACCAACATAAATAAAGACAACCCCTAATGCTAGATCCCCGATCGCCCCGACTGGGCTCCACTACTGATCAACTGGAAATGAAACAAGACTACGATCAAGATCTTCATCGGGCTCCCACTTGAGCTCGGTTGTGTCACCTGCACTGGTATCATTGGCACCTGCATCTGTTTGGAAGTATCTGTGAGTCACGAGGACTCAGCAATCTCACACCCGCGAGATCAAGACTATTTAAGCTTATTGGTAGGAAAGGGTTTATGAGGTGGAGCTGCAGCAAGCACTAAGCATATATGGTGGCTAACATACACAAATAAGAGCGAGAAGAGAAGCAACGCAACAGTCGTGAACTAGAAGTGATCAAGAAGTGATCCTGAATCTACTTACGCACAACCATAACACAAGAACCGTGTTCGCTTCCTGGACTCCGCCGAAAATAGACCATCACGGCTACACACGCGGTTGATGTATTTTAGTTAAGTTAAGTGTCAAGTTCTCTACAACCGGATATTAACAAATTCCCATCTGCCCATAACCAGGGGCACGGCTTTCGAAAGTTCAAACCCTGCAGGGGTGTCCCAACTTAGCCCATCACAAGCTCTCACAGTCAACGAAGGATATTCCTTCTAGCGGGAAGACCCGATCAGATTCGGACTCCCGATTACAAGACATTTCGACAATGGTAAAACAAGACCAGCAAAGCCGCCCGATGTGCCGACAAATCCCGATAGGAGTCGCATGCATCTCGTTCTCAGGGCACACCGGATGAGCACTCCATACAACTAAAACCAAACCTCGAGTTTCCCCGAGGCGACGCTGCAAAGGACTCTAGTTCATACCAACACTCAGAGGAGCACTGGCCCGGGGGGGGGGGGGGAGGGCTTAAAATAAAGATGGCCCTTTAGTCTGCAGAACCCAAGGGAAGGGGTATATGGTGGTAGGTAGGCAAATGGTAAAACCAAGGTTGGGCCTTGCTGGAGGAGTTTTATTCAAAGTGATCTGTCAAGGGGTTCCCATAACACCCGACCGCGTAAGGACGCAAAATCAAGGAACATAACACCGGTATGACGGAAAACTAGGGCGGAAAGAGTGGAACAAAACACCAGGCATAAGGCCAAGACTTCCACTCTTTACCAAGTATATAGGTGCATTAATTAAAATAAGAGATATTGTGATATCCCAACATATCCATGTTCCAACATGGAACAAACTTCATCTTCACCTGCAACTAGCAATGCTATAAGAGGGGCTGAGCAAAAGCGGTAACATAGCCAAACAATGGTTTGCTAGGAAAGGTGGGTTAGAGGCTTGGCATGGCAATATGGGAGGCATGATATAGCAAGTGGTAGGTATCGCGGCATAGCAATAGAGTGAACAACTAGCAAGCAAAGATAGTAGTGATTTCGAGGGTATGGTCATCTTGCCTGAGATCCCGCAAGGAAGAAGAACGAGTCCATGAAGAAGACGAACGGACGTAGTCGAACGGATCCTCACAAACGCGACATTATCGGAACTAACCCGAAGAAGCAACACCGGAAAGGAGCAAACAACATAGTAAACAACCACCACAAAAACATGGCATGATGCACAACCAAGTATGATGCATGTCCGGTTTAAATATGCATGGCATGGCAAAGAGCATCAAACAATACTACAATTAAGTAGAGCTCAATATGCAACATATTGACGGAACACCACATTCAAGTTATTTAGTTCGATCTTGTTTATGTATCCAACAATATTAAATGTTGATTAATATAGCAAGAGATGAAACATGAGAAAAAAACACAGTTAGGCATTTTAAATGAGGCCGGAAACATCAAACAACAATTCCGGTAAATCCTGATGTGCATTTAGCAATTTAATGCAAACAACAATTTTAAACATGTTAATATTGTTAACATGATGCGGACGACATGTTCAAGTTTGTGTAATTTTTATTAAAAGTTGACAAGAGCATGATATGAAGCATTTTGTCATCGCGGCGAAAACGAAAGGGGTGCCACGACAACGACAACAGAAATGGTGCCACGACAACATTCCGGTTCCGGTAGCTCATGCAGATACTGGTGCAAAGGAAGTGTGGCGGGAGCGTGCAAAAGATGGTGGGGTGATCCCGGTAACCGGGTCCCCACGGGTTAGCGGCAAACGAGGAGGACCGAGCAAGTGACAACTTCGACACAGTGCAAACATAGGGTGCAACTCATACATCACACAACATGCATTCATTCCACGGGTCATCGTCTCGGCGGTTATACCTTCGAAGCGTGCAATCGGGATGGTTCGGGTTTGTCAAGGGAAGTAGAGGAAGTAGTGTTACTATCGGTCCTCGACGATAGTTTTAATCACATGCTCCAGGGTCGACGGTAGAGGTTCTCGCAATCTCGGCGACGGTAGTAGTACATGTTTATCTTGGATGTGTTTCCATAGATGTTCGGGGTCACGGCGAGAAACTTGACGTCCACACGGTAGAGGTACTCGTTTTGAAGGTGAACTTGACGAATACAAATTCCTTCGGGGTTGTCATGGTAATTGGGGTCTTCGGACTTGCCGGTCTCATTCTTACGACGGTAGTCATATACGGTTCGGAGAGGACTTGTCGTTTCAGTATGAAATCATTCAGGCGTCGGTCTTGCCGGTGGGGTACTTGGCGAACCGGCGTAGTCGATCTTGGCGTAACCAGTGGAGGTACACAGTCGTAGACGTACAGGGCCGTCGTAGAGGTACTTGACGTCCACAGGGTTGAGCGGGACGCGGACGAAGCCGGGAGGCGAAGGCAAGGCAACGCGGCGGTGGCCTGTGCTCACCGGTGAAGCAGCAACAGAAGACGAACATGGTGGTCAGCGGCAGGAGCTTGAGGCGAGAGGAGTAGAGGAACACCTTGGGGTCGGCCCTGGCATCAACTTGACCAGGAAGATGGCGGAGGTTGGCTCCTGTGGTCGTCGTGGTCATCGGATGTCGCGGATTACGCCAGAACGAGGCATGAGGAGGAGCAACGGGGATGCAGGCGAAGCTTGAGGCGGCGGGAACGGACGAGCAGGCCGATCCGGGCGGAGGCACGCAGGATCCCGCCGGCGGCGTGGCCTTGAGATGACGGCGCCATGGGTTCCGTGGACGGCATCTGGCGGCGCTGGAAGATGGCATCCGCGGGGGGTTGCAGAGAGGCGAGGTGGAAGGAGGAGCTGGCGCCTGGGTGACGCGGGTGGCCTCCGGCGGCACCGGATCGAGGCGGAGGAGGTAGCAGGACGCCGGATCGGGAGGCGTGCGCGATGGTGGCGCTTGGCGGCAGTGAAGCTCTAGGGCAGCGCGAGGACGATGGGTGCGGGCACGAGAATGAGGTAGGGCTCGGCAGAGGGAGGACATCGGCAGAGGAAGGCAACGCGGAGCAGAGGCACGGAGTGGGGTCAGGAGATCGGGCGCAGACGCGAGAGGATTTGCGGTCTGCGTGCGGTTCCTGTGGGTGGCGGCGTGAGGAAGATGGAGATCGAGGAGAGGGATCAATGGAGAAGGGGTTCGAGCGTGGCTGGGCCTAGGGTTAAGCAGCGGAGGCTGGCTGGGCCTTGGCCTTGGTCCGGCGCGAGGAAGAGAGTCCCAGGCTGCTGGGCTGAACATTGAGGCCCAAGGGGCACTGCTGCTATCTCTCCCTCTCTCTTAAACATCTTATTTACTGTAACAGAAAAGAAATTAGAGAGAGGATAAGAAAGAGAGGGTTAGGGAAGGATTTGCGCATGGGGATAATTTCCCCGGACTCACAAAAATGTGCTCATTCCGCGAAAATAGAAATGGCCAAGATTGAAAGATTAAATTCAAACTCATTTGATTTAAATTCAAATGATCTGAATAGGAAGTGAGGTATGGGAAGGTCCAAAAATGTTCGGCTTTTCCAGGAGCCTTGATAAAAGAGATAAAGAATTGTGGACAAGATTTGAAGGTCAAACTCGAAGAGGAATAGGCATGGGAATTATTTTGCACGTGTGTTATGGTTAATTCCAAAAGAATGGAATATTTATTATAGCTCCGTAATATTGGGAGGATATGTTATAAAGAGAATCACCATGTGAATTCCCTCGGTTTGAATGGACCAAAGATCCATGCCATTTATTTAAGTGAGTTTTAGTTAGCTTTGAGAAAAAGATGGCATGATGACATGATGCAATGTAACAAGCAAAACAAATCACATGATGAAACTCGGAAAACAAGGAAGGCATCTGAAGCTCCGGTCCTGGGGCACCACAACACTCCACCATTACAAGAGGATCTCGTCCTGAGATCTAGGATGTCACCGGAGGGAAACGGAAGAGGAAGAGGTAAAATGAAGTTGCTTCTTTGACAAACGAGTGAAACCACGGACCTTGAGAAGTTGAAAAGTTGAAAGAAAGAACACAACGGAGTTGAACAAAATTGTAAACACTCCGTTAGAAAAGAGGAACAAGAAACATTACTAGAACCTTGTAGGTGAAAGACATAAGAAAAAAAGGTTGCAATGGACAAGAAGTACATGCAAGCACTCCGGTTGAAATGAGATGTACAAGGAACGATAAGGATCAAATACGACAACACTCCGGTTGGAAATGGAAGGCATAGAATATGAACTTGACAAGATGAGTGGATACTTGATGAAATCAACACACTACCTCCGGAACAAATGTAAGAATGGAATCAAAAGAATGGAGGAGAAAACAACATCTTCTACCTCAAATGAGCTTGAAAAAGCATCTTTAGGAGAAGGGTGGAACAGAGTTCTTGGAAAAACCAACAATGAAAGGAGTAAGCTTGTTGTGGGCTTATGGAAAACATCTCAAAATTTGAGGTAAAATTCTGCCACTAGCGGAAACAATAGATTGGATTGATATCAACAAGGAGACGAGAAGCTTATTTCACCGGGATAGGAAGGAGAAGATTGGATCGTTGATAAGCATCACAATAGCAACATTGCCAATGGAAGGCTTTCGGTGAAATCTAAACCAAGATACTCCAACAAAGAGATTGATTGGTTGAAGAGATCTCTTGAACGAAGAGAAAATGATGGATTTAGAATATGTCCTTCTTGACATTTGAGAATTGTGAAACATGAAGGGAAATTAACAAGAATGACATAACACCATCTCAAGAGATAAGGTAGGAAGAAGTGCACTTTGGAATGCACGATGAAGAATAAATGAAGTATAGCTTGGCGGATCTTAGCTCCGAGAGAAAACTTGAAGAACAAAAGAAGAATGAAAATAATCCTTGACGAACCACTATGTAGAGCCTCCATGAAGAACCCCGGTAAGAAAATGATGATAAAAAGAAAGAGAAGTTGAAAACACAAGGTGAAGCCTTGCAATGATTTAGATGGAGCTTTGCGACGATATAATTTAGAGAGATTGGAACTCCGGGGAAGAAGGATGAAACAATTGAAACCGAGAATTTGATGAACCTTCGGATTAAGAATTGAATTTACTCGATGAAACAAGAATAAGAATTACATTATGCTTATCCTTCACCAATTTAGATTGATGACAAGCAACGGATTTGGCATACTACGTATTCTCATTGGAAATGATAAAGGAGAGATATAGCGCAAACTTGAGAAAATACTTCAACAAACCACCGTTTGGAATTTGAAAGAGCGAATGAATTGATATGATAAACAAGGAATAGAACTCTTGAATGGACCACCGTAAGAATTGAAAATGAAAGAAGAAAAGATAAAGAAACACCGAGAAGAATTAGAAAATGACGTTGATACTTGAGGGAATTTAGATACATGAGAACGAAGAGATCACGAGCTAATAAGAGAAAACTTGAATGATGCACCGGTATGATTTGGAGAACGAGAGCTGAAAGCTGGAATGAATAATTATGAGATGATGGGCTCCGGAGAATCAAACTGAAAAGACTCCTGAATTGTTCCGGATGGTTGAAAAGAATTCTCACAATCGAAAACAATGATGAGAGGATGGCATAAAGCTAGCACCATGAATCTTTGGAAGAACGGGTAAGGATTTAAGAGGAACTCTTCTTCGGTCTTCAAATGTTGATAATGATGATGAGAAACACCACCTTGAATTGTTGAGGCACTCCGGAATGGAAATTAGAAAGGTTGAACCAATGATGAAAAGAATGTGAAAGATCTTGGAGAAGGCATTAGACTGATGATAACTCATTCTCATGTCAAACTTGGAAAAGAATTTGAGAGTAACTCCGAAAAGGTTAGAAGAGTCAGGTAAGATCCTGGGAAAAGACCTGTGGGTTAGGGCCCACTCAAAAGAAGCAACCGTTGAATCGATTTAAAAGAGAGAATGCGCCGGTTGAAGTAAATGGCTTGAATGAGATAACATCCTCAAAAGAACTTGAGCGAATTGAGAATGGAAACTTGAATATTCTGAGATATCTTCGGCACTCCGGAACAATTGAATAGCGAGAAGTGAATGATTAAGATGTGCACCGACATGAGAAAGCATTTGAGATGAGGGAAAGGATATGATCGACAAAGCTTGAATTGAATCCACCGGAGAAGGAAAAGAACGAATAATGATGAACTTGAGGCTCCGTTAGCATCTTCATGAGGAAACACTGGGTAAAACATTAACGGAAAAGAATGAAGAGACTTTGCATGAATAAAATGGATACTTGATTAAGAAATCTGAGTCCTTGAATAAAAAGGGGTGGGTGGGCGGGAAAACAAAGGCAACTTGGGGACGGATGAAACAAACACCGGTTGGAAAGAATTGAAAAGACAACCTCGATGATCAAGAAGGATTGGTATTCACATAGAAGTATGAGCACACCACTTAGGGAAAGTATGGAATCAACACTTGACATTGAAGCAACTCGAATACCACAACTCAAAACAAAATAAAGGATTGGCTTGCAGAATAAGCTGGAAACAAACATATGATAGATCCCATATCGTATCATGTGTCTGTTGGAAGGACATCCTACGATATACTTGAATTCCCACTTATAAACTCCCGAAACTTTCTGGTTATGCAATCAGGTGTTGGGGATACAGGGGAAGCATAATATCTCACCCATACTAGCAAATCCTACATCCAGCTGTATCCATCCTTCAACACATAACCAAGAAACCTTCGGAAATCATTTACCTCAACCTTCGAAAAGCATCCGTTATACGAGTTATGGCAATACTCCCGAACTCCCGCCCCAGTACTGGGTGGCATCGAGGTTATCTCACCAACAACTGCATAAAAGAGATTTTCGATGTTGGCGAACTCAGGTATTCCAGAACTGCAATGATAAAATTGTGACGACAACACCTCGGAGCTCAACTCCCCGGGACACTGCCACAACCCCTAAATGTCAGGAGGCACCAAGAACAATGTTCTCGCCACAAGACTATCGAAATGATTCCAAGATACCCGCGTGATCCTAAATTTTTTTCGTGAAATTTGAGGAGAGAAGAGTCGAAACTTCTACGTCAGGAGGCCTCACCAGAGCGACGAAGGGACTAGGGAGTAAAAAGAATCCTACTCTCCGATATATATAATCCTAAGACTCAAAACATTTTGTTCTTGACTCAACAGCGTCAGCGATTCGATCAAGCAGGGGGCTCCTAAGTCGGGGAAGGCTCTGATTACCAACTTGTAACACCCACGATGCGGCTATATCTCCCACGTGTCGGAGCACGACTTAGAGGCATAACCGCATAGTAGGCATGTCACAAGAGGGGTAATCTTTACACATCCCATGTACTGAATAAGAAAGGGATAAAGAGTTGGCTTACAATCGCCACTTCACACAATACATAAATAAGCATTACATCATCCAGAATACAATCAAGATCTGACTACGGAACCAACATAAATAAAGACAACCCTTAATGCTAGATCCCTGATTGCCCCGACTGGGCTCCACTACTGATGAACTCGGAATGAAACAAGACTATGATCAAGATCTTCATCGGGCTCGCACTTGAGCTCGGTTGCGTCACCTGCACTAGTATCATCGGCACCTGCATCTGTTTGGAAGTATCTGTGAGTCACGAGGACTCAGCAATCTCACACCCACGAGATCAAGACTATTTAAGCTTATGGGTAGGAAAGGGTTTATGAGGTGGAGCTACAGCAAGCACTAAGCATATATGGTGGCTAACATACGCAAATAAGAGCGAGAAGAGAAGCAGCGCAACGGTCGTGAACTAGAAGTGATCAAGAAGTGCTCCTGAATCTACTTACGCACAACCATAACACAAGAACCCACTACAAAAAAAAGACACATCCATGACATTTTGGGCCGAACAAATTTTTTTTGTGTCATACATATGACACTTCTATGACGATAATTGTGACAAAACCCGGTATCATCATAGATGTGGTGGGCTCCTACTTCTACGACAAAAAATCATGACAAAAAATGGGCTTTTCGTCCTGGGCAGGCCGGAGACGCAGCTGCATGACATTCTTTGGGCCGTCCATGACGGAAAAACCGTTGTAGAAGCGAGGGCGAGAAAAATTTCGGGGAGTTCCCGGTTACGGTGGGAGGTTGGGGGCCAAGCGAGGCGCGTTTCTCTCGTACATATATGTGCGTGTGTGCGAGGAGTTGGCTCTAACTGAACCCGAGCGAGGCGTTGGGCTCTAACTGAACCCGAGCGATTGCACTGCAGGCTACGTGTTAATAACCTGAGTGATCGATCGATGGCTGTTAATTGAACCCGATCGAGCGATTCCTTCGCTACTGCTGCTAACTAAAGCCGACCGATGCTGCCTATGGATGAACAGTGAGCGTTGCGGGGGGGGGGGGGGGTTGGATGAACAGTTCCCGGTGGGGTTGGATGAACAGGACCCCGTGGTGTTGCCTCTGGATGAACAAGACCCCGATCGATCGAGCCGGTTGGGGCTGGATGAACATGACCCCGTGGAGGGCTGGATGAATAGGACCACCCCCTGGAGGGCAGGATGAACAGTAGACGGTGGAGGGCAGGATGAACAGTAGCCCATGGAGGGGTGGTTGAACAGGAGCCCGTGGAGAGGGCTGGTTGAACAGTAGCCGATGGAGTAGCGCGCAGTGGAGGCTGGATGAACAGGAGCCCGTGGATGAACAGTCGTAGGTGGAGGCTGGAGGAGGTCGACGGTGGATGAACAGTAGCTCGTGGAGGCTGGAGGGGGTCGACGGTGGAGATGAACTATCCCATGGAGTCCCGTTTTGCGGTACGCCACAACCCTCCGATGAACAGGACCCCTGTTTCGACCGTAGCGCTCCAACACAAGTCCGTTTCCTTCGTTTTGCGGTACGCCACACCCCTCCCGATGAACAGGACCCCCGTTTCGACCGTTGGAGGTCCGTTTCCTCCGTTTCCTCCATTTTGCGGTACGCCAGACCCCTCCCGATCAACAGGATCCCGTTTCGAATGTGGCTGGTCGAACACAAGGCCGTTTCCTCCGTTCCGCGGTACGCTAGGCCTTGTTTCCATCGCCTGTTCCGTCCAAGCCCTCCCGATGAACACGACGCATTCTGTTGCCTCCCCATGAACACGACGCATTCCGTTGCCTCCCCATGAACACGACGACGACGTTGTTTCTCCGTTCCGACCCAGCCATGTACACGAGCCCTGGCCGTACGTATGCGTGAGTAGGCGTTCGAGACCCCGCCCGTATATACACATACGTGGCCGTATTTTCTTTCTTGCACCCTGGCCGCTGTACGTACGTGTACATGCTATGTGTGCGCCTATACTACGACACGTGCGCGCCTCTACATCCACCAGTATATATGTACGTACACGTTCGTGACCAGAATGACAACGCTACGTACGCTTCGACCAGGTGGGTCCCAACTGTCAGGCACTTCCTTGCGTGCGAAGATGTAGCTGGTGGGTCCCAGCAGTCAGGGGCAAACGTTTTTTGGCGAAATACGGTGGCCCGTCCGGTGGGTCCCTGCTGTCAGGTGGAGGAATAATTATTTTGCACGTAATAAGGAGGCACTTCCTTGCTGTGGCCGTGGACCCAGCTGTCAGCCTCTCCACGTATAGTCCACGTCCGATGGAAGCCGTTCCTTGACCACGTTGACCACGCCGCGCCCAGAGCACCAGGGCGGTGGACGACGGTGAGGCCTAGGAAGGGGACGACGCGGAGCTAGGGAAGACATGGCAGTGGATGCCCACGCATAGAGGACTACGAGGGTTCACTGGTTTGCTGCGGTGTGAGGCTGCCGTCGCCACAGAATAACAGGGGGTGTGGGTGAGTAGAGGGATGGCCTGGCCAGCGGTGGGAGTAGTTGTTGGAAATATGCCCTAGAGGCAATAATAAATTAGTTATTATTATTATATTTCATTGTTCATGATAATCGTTTATTATCCATGCTAGAATTGTATTGATAGGAAACTCAGATACATGTGTGGATACATAGACAACACCATGTCCCTAGTAAGCCTCTAGTTGACTAGCTCGTTGATCAATAGATGGTTACGATTTCCTGATCATGGACATTGGATGTCGTTGATAACGGGATCACATCATTAGGAGAATGATGTGATGGACAAGACCCAATGCTAAGCCTAGCACAAGATCGTGTAGTTCGTATGCTAAAGCTTTTCTAATGTCAAGTATCATTTCCTTAGACCATGAGATTGTGCAACTCCCAGATACCGTGGGAGTGCTTTGGGTGTCCCAAATGTCACAACGTAACTGGGTGGCTATAAAGGTGCACTACGGGTATCTCCGAAAGTGTCTGTTGGGTTGGCACAAATCGAGACTGGGATTTGTCACTCCGTGTAACGGAGAGGTATCTCTGGGCCCACTCGGTAGGACATCATCATAATGTGCACAATGTGACCAAGGAGTTGATCACGGGATGATGTGTTACAGAACGAGTAAAGAGACTTGCCAGTAATGAGATTGAACAAGGTATCGGGATACCGACGATCGAATCTCGGGCAAGTATCGTACCGATAGACAAAGGGAATTGTATACGGGATTGATTGAATCCTTGACATCGTGGTTCATCCGATGAGATCATCGTGGAGCATGTGGGAACCAACATGGGTATCTAGATCCCGCTGTTGGTTATTGACCGGAGAGTTGTCTCGGCCATGTCTGCATGACTCCCGAGCCCGTAGGGTCTACACACTTAAGCTTCGATGACGCTAGGCTTATAGGGAAAGTATGTACGCAGTTACTGAATGTTGTTTGGAGTCCCAGATGTGATCCCGGACGTCATGAGGAGTTCCGGAATGGTCTGGAGGTAAAGATTTATATATGGGAAGTCCCGTTTTGCTCACTAGAAAGGTTTTGGGTGCTATCGGTAACGTACCGGGACCACCGGGAGGGTCCCGGGGGGTCCACCAGGTGGGGCCACTAGCCCTAGAAGGCTGTGTGGGCCAAGTGTGGGAGGGGACCAGCCCCAGGTGGGCTGGTGCGCCCCCCACCAAGGCACAAGGCACAAGGGAGAGTGGGAGGGGGCAAACCCTAGGTTCAGATGGGCCTTAAGGCCCACCCTAGGTGCGCCCCCCTCTCTCCCCCCTTGGCCGCCACCCTAGATGGGTTTTGGGGCTGCCGCCACCCCTAGGGAGGGAACCCTAGATGGGGGTGCAGCCCCTCCCCTTCCCCTATATATACTTGAGGTATTGGGGGCTGCAAGAGAGACGACATCATCTTCCTCTTGGCGCAGCCCTACCTCTCTCCCTCCTCGTCTCTCGTAGTGCTTGGCGAGGCCCTGCTGGAGTCCGCGCTCCTCCACCACCACCACGCCATCGTGCTGCTGCTGGAAGGAGTCTTCCCCAACCTCTCCTTCTCCCCTTATTGGATCAAGGCGTGGGAGACATCATCGGGCTGCACGTGTGTTGAACACAGAGGCGCCGTTGTTCGGCGCTTATATCAGAATCAACCGCGATCAGAATCGCTGCGAGTACGACTCCTTCATCCGCGTTCTTGCAACGCTTCCGCTTAGCGATCTACTAGGGTATGTAGATGCACTCTCCTTCCCCTCATTGCTAGATTACCCAATAGATTGATCTTGGTGATGCGTAGAAAATTTTAAATTTCTGCTACGATCCCCAACAGTGGCATCATGAGCTAGGACTATGCGTAGTTTCTATGCACGAGTAGAACACAAAGCAGTTGTGGGCGTCGATATTGTCAATTTACTTGCTGTTACTAGTCTTATCTTGATTCGGCGGCATCGTGGGATGAAGCAGCCCGGACCGACCTTACACGTACGCTTACGTGAGACTGGTTCCACCGACTGTCTCTCCCACTTTAGTCGGATCGGATTCGATGAAAAGGGTCCTTATGGAGGGTAAATAGAAATTGGCATATCACGTTGTGGTTTTCGCGTAGGTAAGAAACGTTCTTGCTAGAAACCTATAGCAGCCACGTAAAAACATGCAACAACAATTAGAGGATGTCTAACTTGTTTTTTGCAGCATATGCCTTGTGATGTGATATGGCCAAAAGGATGTGATGAATGATATATGTGATGTATGAGATTGATCATGTTCTTGTAATAGGAATCACGACTTGCATGCCGATGAGTATGACAACCGGCAGGAGCCATAGGAGTTGTCTTAATTTATTTATGACCTGCGTGTCAACATAAATGTCATGTAATTACTTTACTTTATTGCTAAAGCGTTAGCCATAGTAGTAGAAGTAATAGATGACGAGACAACTTCAAGAAGACACAATGATGGAGATCATGGTGTCATGCCGGTGACAACGATGATCATGGAGCCCCAAAGATGGAGATCAAAAGGAGCAAAATGATATTGGCCATATCATGTCACTATTTGATTGCATGTGATGTTTATCATGTTTTACATCTTATTTGCTTAGAACGACGGTAGCTTAAATAAGATGATCCCTCACTAAAATTTCAAGAAAAGTGTTCCCCCTAACTGTGCACTGTTGCGAAGGTTCGTTGTTTCGAAGCACCACGTGATGATCAGGTGTGATAGATTCTAACATTCGAATACAACGGGTGTTGACGAGCCTAGCATGTACAGACATGGCCTCGGGACACATGTGAAACACTTAGGTTGACTTGACGAGCCTAGCATGTACAGACATGGCCTCGGAACACGGAAGACCGAAAGGTCGAACATGAGTCGTATAGAAGATACGATCAACATGAGATGTTCACCGTTGATGACTAGTCCGTCTCACGTGATGATCGGACACGGCCTAGTCGATTCGGATCATGTTTCACTTAGATGACTAGAGGGATGTCTATCTGAGTGGGAGTTCATTAAATAATTTGATTAGATGAACTTAATTATCATGAACATAGTCTAAATTATCTTTGCAAATATGTTGTAGATAGCTCACGTTGTAGATCCCAGTTTCAATACGTTCCTAGAGAAAGACCAAGTTGAAAGATACTGTAAGCAATGATGCGGACTGGGTCCGTAGTCCGAGGAGTGTCCTCACTGCTGCATAGAAGGCTTACGTCTTTGATGCACCGCTCGATGTGCAAACCCCTACAACGTCGTCTGTGGATGTTGTGAACACCTGACAGACACATCCTAATGACTACTTGATAGTTTAGTGCACCATACTTTATGGCTTAGAATTGGGATTCCAATGACGTTTTGAATGCCATAAGACATATGAGATGTTCCAAGAGCTAAAATTGGGATTTCATGCTCATGCCCATGTGGAGAGGTATGAGACCTCTAACAAGTTCTTTTGCCAACAAGATGGAGGAGAATAGCTCAGCTAGTGAGCATGTGCTCAGAATGTCTGGGTGCTACAATCACTTAAATCAAGTGGGAGTTAAACTTCCAGATAAGATAGTGATTGATAGAGTTCTCTAGCCACTATCACTAAGCTACTAGATCTTCGTGATGAACTATGACATGCAAGGGATGGAGTTGATCCTGGAGCTGTTCGCGGTGCTTAAGACCGCAAAAGGTAGAAATCAAGAAGGAGCATCAAGTGTTGATGGTTTAACAAGACCACTGGTTTCAAGAAGGGCAAGGGCTAGAAGGGAAACTTCATGGATGGCAAACCAGTTGCCGCTCCAGTGAAGGAACCCAAGGTTGAACCCAAACACGAGACTAAGTGCTTCTATTGTAAGGGGAACGGTCACTGGTAGCGGAATTACCCCAAATGCATGGTAGATAAGAAGGCTGGCAACTTCAACAAAGTATATACGTGTTATTAATGTCTACCTCACTAGTACTCCTGGTAGCACCTGGGTATTGGATACCGGTTCAGTTGCTATTATTTGTGACTTGAAGCAAAAGCTACAGACTAAACGGAGACTGGCTAAGGGCGAGGTGACGATGTGTGTTGGAAGTGTTTCCAAAGTTGATGAGATCACCATCACACGCTCCATCTGCCTTTGGGATTAGTATTGAACCTAGATAAATGTTATCAGGTGTCTACGTTGAGCATGAATATGATTAGATCATGTTCATTGCAATAGGGTTATTCATTTAAGTTAGAGAATAATGGTTATTCTGTTTACATGAATAATACCTTTCATGGTCATGCACCCTATGTGAATGGTTCATTGAATCTCGGTCGTGGTAATACGCATGTTCACGCCAAAAGATGTAGAGTTAATAATGATAGTACCACTTTCTTGTGGCACTGCCGCTTGGGTCATATTGGCATAAGATGCATGAAGAAACTCCATGTCGATGGATGTTTGGAGTCACTTGATTCTGAATCACTTGACACATGCGAGCCATGCCTCATGGGCAGGATGACTAAGACCCGGTTTTCGGGTACAATGAAACGGGCAAGCGACTTGTTGGAAATCATACATGTTGATGCGTGTGATCCAATGAGAATTGAAGCGTGCGGTGGATATCGCTATTTTCTCATCTTCACTGACGATTTGGGTAGATATAGGTATATTTACTTAATGAAGCACAAGTCTGAAATGTTTGAAAAGTTCAAGCGATTTCAAAGTGAAGTTATGAATCATCATAACAAGAAGATCATGTTCCTACGATTTGATCAAAAGGGGATTTTTCTGAGTTATGAGTTTGGCAATCACTTAAGACATTGTGGAATTGTTTCGCAGTTGAAGCCACCTGGAACACCACAGCGTAATGGTGTGTCCGGACGTCATAAACGAACCTTATGAGATATGGTGCGATCTATGATGTCGCTTACCAATCTACCGCTATTATTTTCAGGTTATGCATTAGAGACAGCTGCATTCACTTTAGATAGGACACCATATAAGTCCGTTGAGACAACGTCGTATGAACATTGGTTTGGCGAGAAACCAAAGTTGTCGTTTCTTAATGTTTGGGGCTGCGATACTTAAGGCTTCAGCCGGAGAAGCTCGAACACGAAAGCAGACAAACACATCTTCATAGGATACCCAAAGGTGACAGTTGGGTATACCTTCTCTCTCAGATCCGAGGGCAAATTGTTTGTCGCTAAGAACGGGTCCTTTCTCGAGAAGGAATTTCTCTCGAAAGAATTGAGTGGGAGGAAGAGAGAACTTGATGAGGTTGTCGAACCTTTACTTCAACCAGAGAGTGATGCAACACAGAAAGATGTTTTCTGTGGCGCCTACGTCTGTTGAATAGGAAGTTAATGATAGTGATCATGAAGCTTCGGATCAAGTTGCTATCGAACCTCGTAGGTCGACAAGGATATGTACTACTCCTGAGTGGTACGGTAATCCTGTCATAGATATCATGTTGTTGGACAACAATGAACCTATGAGCTATGGAGAAGCGACGGTGGGCCCGTATTCCGACAAATGGTTAGAAGCCATGAAATCCGAGATAGGATCCATGTATCAGAACAAAGTATGGACTTTGGTGGACTTGCCCGATGATTGGCAATCCATTGAGATAAATGGATCTTTAAGAAGAAGACGGACGTGGGCGGTAGTGTTGCCATCTATGAAGCTCGACTTGTGGGAAAGAGTCTTTTCACAAGTTCAAGGAGTTGACTACGATGAGAATTTCTCACCCGTAGCGATGCTTAAGTCCGTCGGAATCATGTTAGCATTAGCTGTATTTTTCGATTATGAAATCTGACAGATGGATGTCAAACGAGTTCTCTTACCAGTTTTCATAAGAAAAGGTTGTATGTGATACAATAAAAGGTTTTGTCGATCCTAAGGATTCTAAAAGGTATGCTGGCTCCAGCAATCCTTCTATGGACTAGAGCAAGCATCTCGGAGTCGGAATATATGCTTTGATGGAGTGATCAAAGCTTTTAGGTTTATACAATATTTGCTAGAAACTTGTATTTACAAGAAAATGAGTGGGAGCACTACAACATTTCTGATAAGTATATGTGGATGACATATTGTTGATTTGAAATGATGTAGAATTTCTGGAAAGCATAAACGGTTGTTTGAAGAGTGATTTTCAAAGGAAGACCTGGATAAAGCTGCTTACATATTGGGCATCAAGATCTATAGAGATAGATCAAAACACCTGATGAAACTTTCAAAGAACCCACACCTTGACATGTTTTTGAAGGAGTTCAAAATAGATCAGTCAAAGAAGGGGTTTTTACCTGAGTTGTAAGGTGTGAAGTTGAGTAAGACTCGAAGATTGACCACGGCAGAAGAAAGAGGAAGGACGAAGGTCGTCCCCTATGCTTTTTTCATAGGCTCTATACGGTATGCCATGCTGAGTACCGCACCAGATGTGCGCCTTGCCACATGTTTGGCAAGAGGGTACAAAGGTGATCTAGGAGTGGATCACCAGATAGCAGTCAAAATTATCCTTAGAGGAATAAGGAAATGTTTCTCTGTTATGGAGGTGATAAAGAGTTCAACGTAAAGAGTTACGTCGATGCAAGCTTAACACCTATCTGGATAGCTCTGAGTAGAGATACCGGATACGTATAATGGAGCAACAATTTGGAATAGCTCCAAGTGGAACGTGGTAGCAGCATCTACGATATGACATAAAGTTTTGCGAAATACATAGGGATCTAAATATGGCAAGACCCGTTGACTACAACCTCTCTCACAAGCATAACATGATCAAACCCAGAACTCTTTGAGTGTTTATAACATAGCGATGTGAACTAGATCATTGAGTCTAGTAGACTCTTGGATGTTGGTCACATGGCGATGTGACCTGTGAGTGTTAATCACATGGCCATGTGAACTAGATTATAGACTCTAGTGCAAGTGGGAGACTGTTGGAAATATGCCCTAGAGGCAATAATAAATTAGTTATTATTATTATTATATTTCATTGTTCATGATAATCGTTTATTATCCATGCTAGAATTGTATTGATAGGAAACTCAGATACATGTGTGGATACATAGACAACACCATGTCCCTAGTAAGCCTCTAGTTGACTAGCTCGTTGATCAATAGATGGTTACGGTTTCCTGACCATGGACATTGGATGTCGTTGATAACAGGATCACATCATTAGGAGAATGATGTGATGGACAAGACCCAATCCTAAGCCTAGCACAAGATCGTGTAGTTCGTATGCTAAAGCTTTTCTAATGTCAAGTATCATTTCCTTAGACCATGAGATTATGCAACTCCCAGATACCGTAGGAGTGCTTTGGGTGTGCCAAACGTCACAACGTAACTGGGTGGCTATAAAGGTGCACTACGGGTATCTCCGAAAGTGTTTGTTGGGTTGGCATGAATCGAGACAGGGATTTGTCACTCCGTGTAACGGACAGGTATCTCTGGGCCCACTCAGTAGGACATCATCATAATGTGCACAATGTGACCAAGGAGTTGACCACGGGATGATGTGTTATGGAACGAGTAAAGAGACTTGCCGGTAACGAGATTGAACAAGGTATCGGGATACCGACGATCGAATCTCGGGCAAGTATCATACCGATAGACAAAGGGAATTGTATACGAGATTGATTGAATCCTTGACATCGTGGTTCATCCGATGAGATCATCATGGAGCATGTGGGAACCAACATGGGTATCCAGATCCCGCTGTTGGTTATTGACCGCAGAGTTGTCTCGGCCATGTCTGCATGACTCCCGAGCCCATAGGGTCTACACACTTCAGCTTCGATGAATCTAGGGTTATAGGGAAAGTATGTATGTGGTTACCGAATGTTGTTTGGGGTCCCGGATGAGATCCCGGACGTCAAGAGGAGTTCCAGAATGGTCCGGAGGTAAAGATTTATATATGGGAAGTCCCGTTTTGGTCACTGGAAAGGTTTCGGGTGCTATCGGTAACGTACCGGGACCACCGGGAGGGTCCCGGGGGTCCACTAGGTGGGGCCACCAGCCCTAGAAGGTTGTGTGGGCCAAGTGTAGGAGGGGACCAGGCCCAGGTGTGCTGGTGCGCCCGCACAAAGGTACAAGGCACAAGGGAGAGTGGGAGGGGGCAAACCCTAGGTCCAGATGGGCCTTAAGGCCCACCCTAGGTGCGCCCCCCTCTCTCCCCCCTTGGCCGCCACCCTAGATGGGTTTTGGGGCTGCCGCCACCCCTAGGGAGGGAACCCTAGATGGGGGCGCAGCCCCTCCCCTTCCCTTATATATACTTGAGGTATTGGGGGCTGCAAGAGAGACGAGATCATCTCCCTCTTGGCGCAGCCCTACCTCTCTCCCTCCTCGTCTCTCGTAGTGCTTGGCGAAGCCCTGCTGGAGTTCCGCGCTCCTCAACCACCACCACGCCGTCGTGCTGCTGCTGGAAGGAGTCTTCCCCAACCTCTCCTTCTCCCCTTGTTGGATCAAGGCGTGGGAGACGTCACCGGGCTGTACGTGTGTTGAACGCGGAGGCGCCGTTGTTCGGCGCTTAGATCGGAATCAACCGCGATCAGAATCGCTGCGAGTACGACTCCTTCATCCGCGTTCTTGCAGCGCTTCCGCTTAGCGATCTACTAGGGTATGTAGATGCACTCGCCTTCCCCTTGTTGCTAGATTACTCCATAGATTGATCTTGGTGATGCGTAGAAAATTTTAAATTTCTGCTACGATCCCCAACAGTAGTAGGGGGCGGTGAGGCCTCCGCCGCATCGCAGCCGGCCATGGGAGGCAGGAGCACGAGGCACAACCAGCGCTGGTTTGGGCGGCTGGAGCAAGAAGACCAGAGGTTGAAGAAGCACTACGGCCGTTGGATGGACATCGTACGGTCATTGGAGCTAGAATTGTGCATATGGACTAAGTTGACAAAGCCCTCCGTCCCCGTCAACTTAGTAGGCCCACAAGTCAGCCTCCCACCAAGGTGGATCCCAGCTAGCAGGGGGGTATTCATTTTTTTGTGCGCAATACGGAGGCACTTCCGGTGGGTCCGAGCTGACAGCTGGGGGAACATTTTTTTTGTGAAATACGGTGGCCCATCGGGTGGGTCCCAGCAGTCAGGGGCAAACGTTTTTTTCGCGATATACTGGTGGGCGTCCGGTGGGTCCCTGCTGTCAGGTGGAGGAATAAGTATTTTCCACGTAATAAGGAGGCACTTCCTTGCGGCTGCCGTGGACCCAGCTGTCAGCCTCTCCACGTACAGTATTCTTCCGATGGAATTCAGTCATTGACCACATTGACCACGCCGCGCCGACAGCACCACGACGGTGGACGACGACGAGGCCTAGGAAGGGGACGACACAGAGCAGGGGAAGACGCGGTAGTGGATGCCCACGCGGAGAGGAGTACGATGGTTCACTTGTTCGGCTGCGCTGCCGTCGCCGCAGAATAACAGGGGGTGTGGGTGAGTGGAGTGGAGGGATGGCCTGGCCAGCGGTGGGAGTAGTATGGGGGCGGTGAGGCCTCTGCGGCAGCAGAACCGACCACGGGAGGCAGGAGCAGGCGGCACGACCGGCGTTGCTTTGGGCGGCTGGAGCAAGAAGACTAGAGGCTGAAGAAGCACTACGACCGTTGGATGGACATTGTACGATCAGTCGAGCTAGAATCGTGCATATTGACTAAGTTCACAAATCCCCTCGTCCCCATCAACTTAGTAGGCCCACTATATTGGGTCCCAGCTAGCAGGGGGAGTATTCATTTTTTTGTGCATAATAAGGAGGCACTTCCTTGCGTGCGAAGATATAGATGGTGGGTCCGAGCTGTCAGTGGCGGTAACGTTTTTTTCACGAAATACAGAGGCCGTTTCGGTGGGTCCCAGATGTCAGGTGGAGGAAACCATTATTTTGCGCGTAATAAGGAGGCATTTCCTTGCGTGCGGACGTGGACCCAGCTGTCAGCCTCTCCATGTACAGTCCACTTCAGATGCATGTCGGTCGTTGACCACACTGACCACGCCACGCCGAGAGCACCAGGGCGGTGGACGACGGCGAGGCCTAGGAAGGGAACGACACAGAGGCAGGGAAGACTCAGCTGTTGTTTTTGTTTTCCACGCGGAGGGGAGTACGACTGTACAAGGGTTTACTGGTTCGTCTGCCGTTGCCAGAGAATAACAGCAGGTGTGGGTGAGTAGAGGGATGGCTAGGCCAGCGATGGGGTACGGTGGGGCGGTGAGGCCTGCGTGGCAACACAGCCGGCCACGGGGAGGAGGGAGCAGGCAGTCCCACCGGCGCTTGCTTGAGCGGCTGGAGCAGGAAGAGCAGAGATTGAAGAAGCATGACGGCCATTGGATTGACATCCAACAGTATACATGCCATCTGTGGAAAGCCTCAAATCTGTGGAAAACAGCATACAACCCATCTGCCATTATTTCAAATAATTTACAGCCCATTTGCTAATTCTTACGGGTTTTTTTGGAGCCCATATTCTTTATGTTAGCATTACAACCCATATTGTGGCCACGGTTAAAAAATTATACGAAATTTTGCATATGTCGGTGCGGTCTGAACTGTTTTTAATCCCAAAATTTTGAGTCACATTCACACTGATTTTAAAAATAAATGTATATCAATATAAAATCCAATAAATTGTCCACGCATAAAAATCAATGCAATTTAAAATCTCAAAATGAAAAAAAGATATTTGAAAATAATTGCCGGTTTGATGTGTTTTAAAAATGTATAGCCCATTTCTCATTACTGATAGGCCATTTTCTCGGCCAGCCCAATGAAGCTCTCCTCGTCTTGAAAGATTTGCAGCCCAACAGGCCTGATAAAGCGACTTACTTGACAAATCACAAAAGAACTGAGCTAGCCATTTTCAGAAAGAAAAAAAACTACTGGGCTGGTGTGTGGTAAACATAAAAGAAAAGGCTGTCTAGATAGGCCAGAGTGTCCCGCACAGCCCAGTTGACACCCTGCTTCCGTCTCAAAAACAAATTAGATAAATGCCACTCCAATTATGGCAATTCATAAAAATGCCACTGCAATTTCCAAACTTTGAAAAATGCCACTGCAATTTTTGCAAACTTTGAAAAACGCCATTGCAGTTTGTAAACTTTGAAAAACGCCACTCCATACTTTGAAAAATGCCACTCCAGACTTTGAAAATGCCACTAGAAATGGCATTTTTCAAAGTTTGGAAATTGCAGTGGCATTTCTCGGATACACCAGATTTGGAGTGGCATTTATCAAATTAACCCGAAACAAAAATAACTGGGCGAGCTGCTGGGTCCCTGGTGTCAGCCGCTCGTTGTGCAATTCTCTCGTTTATTGACTATGTTGACAATGGCATGGGACCCAGATGTTAGAAATCCACTAGGAGGAGCCATTTTTTATTGGCTTGAAATAAGGAGGCACTTGCTTGCGTACTGCCATGACCTTGGCGGGTCCCTACTGTCATCCTCTCTACGTACAGTACCAGTTAGTCGTGCTTCAAAACTGATTGGCACGCAATTAAAAAAATAAAGGTCGATAACTAATGCGGCACCTCAGGCCAACGCGGCTAGATTGCATTTTGCACGAGAAATTACACACCATGTTTCGTTGACATGTGGTCCCGTTCCAACATACCAGTGAGACGACGGCGAGTAGTAGGAGTATTTCCGAATGGGCGTGTAGGCCGGGGCGCCTCTTCATGAACCGTGGCAAACTCGCAACTGTCCATCGACTCTTCGCCTTTCCCTCTCGATTTGGAACTAATGTCGCATGCTCTTCCTCTCCCTCCTCCATTTTCCTTCAGCCATTCACCCTTTCTTCTGCCATTATTCGATCGTCTTCTCCATGAAGGGAATAGGCCGGAAACAACCCCGTTATTCTTGCCCCGATCTGAAAGATGACGTGGTGGAGGAAGTCATTGATCGGTGCAACGTCATCACCTCGGCTAGCATGGCAGGTTCGTTCAAGCCCGTTCTTGACTCAACTAATAACATCATTACAAAGAACCCAAGAGTCAAGGAGCGGTTTGATCTCCCCTATCTTCTTCGCCATGACCCTGATGACTGGCACTGGCACGACGGAGGCCTCGCCCTGTGCCAGTTGATGCCGCTTGATAATGATACTTATGATGTTAAGATGCCATCGCTTGAGGGCAAGGCTTGGGTGGGCGCAAATGGAGATTGGGTTGTTTACATTGGGTCCAACTTCGAGTGGGAACTTGTGAATGTTTACACTCGTCACCGGGTTCCACTTCCAAAAATCTTAGCACACTGCCCAGAGGTTGAGCACACGGGTAATGTACGCACATTCAAATATGATCATGGTGACTGTCTTCTATGGAAGATACCAATTTGTCGAGTTCCCAACCGCTCTTGGAATTACAACAACTATCAAGCTGTTGTTATCTTCGACAAGCTTGTTGCCGTCCTTCGGGGTTCGACTCGATGGGTATTGCTCAAAAATCTGTTTCTGTACACGGATGAGTACTGTGATGCAATTCAATACGAGGGCCTTGTGTTTGCTGCCACCACTCGTGGCACTGTTTTTTGCATGGCATCCTAGTAGTTTCGGTACGTTTGTCTTCCACCGTAATTATAATTGTTTCATCCACATGCATGTGGGTTAGCAAGTTTCCCTTTACTAATTAACCTTCTTGTTGTGTTTCCAAGGTCATGTGAACATCCCACCACCTATACTTGAAAAATTTTATAACCAAGGGGGAGATGCCGATGGTGATGATCACGAGCAGCGCCCATATACTCTATGGCGCCTGGCAACTAATTCCGATTGATCACCTCTTCTTGTGTGTATACAGCCCACTGATGATGTTACTGCTAAGGAAGCAGGTGTCTCCCATGGTCGCACTCTCCAGACCTATTCCAACACCCGTTGCATGGTATTCGGGATGGATACTAGTGTGCTAGCGCCAACTCCTTCTCCCTGCACATAATTGATAGTCTTGGATAAAACTCGCTCTTCCTTGGACAAAACTATCCGATGATGGTGAAAGGCGATCCAACTCCTGTTGACACATTTATGAGAAGCAACTGTGTCTATACCTCGGACATTTGGGTGGTTCCCTACCCTGGTACTGATATAGTAGGCCACTTCAGCCTAGATGATTGGTCCTGCGTTGGTCTCCAGATCGACAACGGATGGCCCGTCCCAGAGAATCACTTGTGGTTCAAAGCAAGCGTTTCCAACGCCGCAGAATGGTTGAGTTGAAGTTCATTTCATGGCTTGTTATTTGTTGTGTGGTGAAAACTTTAGTATTTATAATGTATCCTCGTTGTCGATGTGGGTTGATGACCTGTTGTATGTAATAAAATGATATGCCTATGATAAACTTACTAAATTTATGAATGGCTTTCGAGTCACTTCTCTAAATTTGTACCAGCTTCACATGCTTCGCGCGTCGGGCGGGTGTTTTTACTGTAGCCATATGTTAATGTGCTTGTTGTACGTAACCAGCACCTCGAATCCTCGATACTAGTATACTATATACTAGTAGGAGTAAGTAGTAGGAGTAGTAGGGTGGAATGGGCCAGAACAAGCATTCATGTCTAGGAGTACGACACACGCTACCACCACGACATCCATCTGACACCATATTATTTCTTGGAGTCCGTGCTAGAGCAATCTCTTCAACCTTGTCGTTTCTCTAACTTCAGCCATCGTGCGGCGGGCGGGGTGGGGGTTTGCCGATAGTCAGTTTCCTTAACTGCGGTCCCACTTGTAAGGCCAACTCCAACGCACGACCCCAAACGCTCCTCCGTTTTGCATGAACTCCAACGATAATTTTGACTAGAAAAGCAAGACCAAAGAAAACAAGAACCACAAGAATACATTTTACTACTCCTGTAAGTTGTATTAGTGCCTTCTCGATGCATTCATTATTGATCTGCGGAGGCTTGATCTTGCGTGCTTCTTTCTTCTTCGAGTGTAAAGAAGTAGACGTTGCTTCCTCGCATCTAGGCTCACGTCTAGCCTCTATTCTAGTAGGAGTATCAACAAGTGCAGTAATCTCATCTCTAGCCTCTGTGCTAGCTAAAAGTGATAGAACATCTACTAAATTGCGCTCTATCAATATATGGATGTACTCTTCTTCCCAATACAAAAACTTGCATCCATTCTACTCCCTCCGTTGCACAATACATGCCTTCTATTTGTCAAAATATATATGTATCTAGAAATGTCTTAGTATATAGGTACATCCATTTTTGGACAAATGGAAGTCAAGTATTTTGGAACGGAGGGAGTACACAATAAAATTTTTAAGTTAGCACAACTAGTCTAATCCGAGAGCAGAACCGAAGATTTCATCGGGTTCTTCCTCCTTTTGCTGACACGTGGGACATCCAGCATCTAGGTCATGTCATGAAAGAAAATAGAGTGGTAGTTGAAGCCACGAGATGTGCATCTTGGGTTAAACTGTAAATAAAAGCTTACTACTCTTGAGTAACTCCAAAAGCGGCCACCGAAGATCTTTATTGGATTTGTTTTTCATCACTAGCACGTCGAGGTGAAAGATGTGCAGGTTCAGTGGGTCCTCTTGCGTTTTCACTGACATGTGGGGCCGCATGTGAGCAAACAGACGATGGGCTCCGCGCGTCCGTTGGCTGGCTGAGAAGAGAGATAGAGGAGGGCTGAGCATGGACTGCAGGAAATTTGTTCTACGTACCTCGATATAGGCTCGATATAGTGGGGTGGCATGGGCCATTACTAGCATTCACGTCTAGCAGTACGGCACACGCCACCCACACGAGTCCCATCCGACACCAATTTTCTTGGAGTCCATGCTACATCCATCTCTTCTCCCTCCTGTTTTCTCAGCAATCACGCGGTGGGCGGGGTGGGGGTTTGCCGATAGTTGGTTTGCTCAACTGCGGTCCCACTTGTAAGTGAAAATGCAACAGCGCACACATTCCCGCTTGAGCGGCGTGCCGGACCAACCGTCTGGGGGTGCGACGTGAACACGGTAGGCTTTTCCTTTTGAACTCGTAACTTGTAAAATTTGGTTCTGCTCCATGGCGCGACCGATAGATAGAAAATAAGGATTTTTCCTAGAGTAATGAGAAGTTTGGTTCTGGCGCCGTTCATGCATGGAGTACGTACGAAAATTATGAAGTTGATGCGAAAGGTAAGATAATTACTGTAGTATCATATACTACTACATGGATTTGACGGAAAGATAAAAATACATACGGATCCATCAACATTCAACGACATCCTCACGCCCTAGTGAGCCGGGTCACCAACCGACGTGTGAGGAGCAGCAGCGTTGACGGCGAGCTCGACGTGCTTCTGAACAGTGCCGTCCAAGGTTGCCCTGCGCTCCAGGAAGGCCAACGTCCTATCGTCCTCCTCTTGCATGTAGTAGTCCTTGTGGATGATTTGCGCGTAGACGTGGGTGATTATGTCGATGGTGTCTTGCTGCGCCAGGCGCTACGCGGCGAGCCCGACCTCGAGGTGGACATTCTCCGGCGCGACTTCGGGCAGTCGCAGGGCCACCAGTGCATCGAAGAGGTTGTTACCATAGTGGCCGTTGAGGGCGGCGGGCATCGCAGAGCCTGGGCGCGTCGGCTGGAGGCTTATGTCAAAGTCGTCCGCAAGCTTCTTGACGACGGTGAACTTGTCGAGGAAACCGACGAGAACCTCGTCGAACAAGGAGACAAAGTGTCGTCCAAGCGGCCCCTCGCCCTGGCGGCCTCAAGCAATACTACCTGGAGACATTCCTCGGTGCCGGGCCGCAGGCCGGCGTCGTGGACCATCTGGCACAGCCGGTTGATGCTCACGCTCATCGCCTCCATGGGTCTAGCGTAGCTTCTAGTCAACTGATCTTGCGATTCGAGTGATCACTCGGCCCTTGGTTAGCGTGCGTAGGTGTGTAGGATTCCGTACTACTCCTCGGCCCTCTACTGCACCTGCCTTTGGCTGTATGATAGGTGGGCCAGCCACCCCCTGGGGCCACGTGTCATTCACCCAAAGGCAGTTGACGTAAGTCAATGAAGCTGCGTCCCCCTCCGTGTTGTATAGTCATCTCACCGGACCTCTAGTTGGGGCCAAACGAGAGAAGTTTGATGTTTACTGGTTTATTGGTCCCCTTTGCATTTTGCACCAAGTTTTGACCTTTGATTTAACTAATAAAATGTTAATGCATGTAAACAAAAATGTTGTGTAAGTCATCTTACGAAAACCAAATAATCCCAAAATACTTAGGCATGGTGCATTAACTCCCTCCTTGTTTCTTATTTCATGACATATCAACCAATGAGAGATGTGGGCCGTGCATGCTTTCAATGACTTGAGACTACCAAACATGACATGCAGTGTTTAGTTCATCGCATGTAATCCTATTAGTACTCTGGTTAGGAGTAGCAAAAAAACATTAAGTTCTCTCGCCGATAGGAATAAAACACCATGTATTTATTTACAGAGGGAGTAGTACATTTTTGGTGACATGCATTACTAGATATTGCTAGTCAAATACTAAAATCCAGATGGACGTGGTAGTACTCCTAAATCCAGACGGTGGTGCTACTAGTACTAGTAGTAGTACTACCAATGTAGTAGTAGGAGTAGTAGCACTGTACTACCTGTTGGTCAAATTATTACGTGCTGCTCCTCACAGTGAAGTGACAAGACCCTGCGCCGAAGATGACACCTGAGTATAGGCGCCGTGTTTGGCATACCATAGTCAGCCTCACCGTCTGCAGTAATACTATAATCATGGCTGTAGAGCTAGCCTGCTTACAACTAGCCCTGTTCGACATAATTTCTCGTGCGTAGATGCCCGTGCATTGCACGGAACACCAAGATTGGGGGTGGATGGCTCCGGCAGCGGCCATCGTGCCAGATTTTTCCATGGCCTTCTACTCCTAGATGTGGTGGGGAGGAGATGAGGCTGATTGTGAGAGACAAGGAGTTGTTTGTAAACAGGGAACAAGTGCAGGCATCTTTTTGCAAAAATGGAGAAGCTTGGTTTGTATGCGTCAGATCTAGATCCGACGGCTATTGGTGAAAGATGGGAGGCACAACATTATCACCAACTCAGGACCTGTTTGATTCGCAGGATTTTGAAAACGCAGGAATAGGACACGACAATATTACAAGTTTCAAACTGATATTACAAATGTTAGGAGTAATGCTGCACCTACGAAGAGGGAATTGCTAGGAAGTTTACGCAAGAACTTTCGTTACTTTAGGTGGATGCAGCATTATCATACAAACTAAAATCCACCGCCCTGACAAGTCACTAATGGGCAAATAAGTTTTCGAGTCTCTGGCCAGTTGATGTTTCAAAAACAAATTCAGCTTCTGCGGAGAAATGAGCTCCATCGTGTACCCACGCGGGTGTGGCTGGGCACGAAGCGTGAGTACGTGCATGGTGCACCTATTCTCTTCTTGTATACGTACACCACCTACATGGGGTTGTGTGAGAGAGATACAAACCTAGAGAGATATAGTGTGTGGGTTCTTTAGAGTTTTGGGGGGGGGTCAATAAAAAAATTTAACATATGCAATGTGTGTGAAATATAGTACTGGATATAACATATATATAGAGGGGGCGATCCACGAGAAGAGAGTGGAGGTATCATCGGCTTGAGGTGTCCATAGAATCGAAGAGAGGGGTGATGTGTGTGTGTGTGTGCGCGCGCGCGCGGTCGATAAAGAGTGCCATCAAATTTGTGTGTGCCCACGTCAAAGATATAGAGTGGCTGGCCTACTAGAACGTGAGATGGGACATGTGCAGTTTGTCTCTGTGGCATGGATACCTACCTGCAGCGCTTGACTATCGGTGTGTGGTGGGGGAAGAGGGAGGCCCAATTAACTATAGAGGTACAATGGCTGGTATATGTGTGGAGGAGGAGAGAGGCCTACCTCATGTATTAAGGAGATCGATCTACCTCATGTATTAAGGGAGATCGATCAACATCCATGCATATGTGCAGGAGATGAATAAGGTTGGGAGAGAGACAGAGCTAGAGTGTTGGAGGGGGTGGTAGTGGAGTTGCTTCTAACAAATGGTGGGATAGGCTTGCTAGACAAACGGAGGGCACGCCCGCAATATCAATAAGAGAGGAGATGGCTGCTTGTTGTCTGTGCACATGCGTGTGAGAGACGGGTCAGGAGGCATGCACGAATGATGAGGGGGGACGATGTGGCTGTGGTAAGAAGACGTAACTACATAGGAAGATCAATCGCCCTTTGTAAGAGAAAGGAGAGACATAACTTGTGAGGTACGTCGATCGATGGGGGGTAGTTAAAGTCGATCTAGGTATATGTTGGGAGATCGATCGGTATACATGCATGTGTGTGTTAGAAGCAAATGAGGCACAAGGAGAAGGATAGAGAGAGAGGGATGCATGTAGGAGGTGGTACGAGAGGCATACTATATCGAGGGGGAGGAGTGTGTGAGTACGAGAACGATGAAAAGAGTGGTGGGAGTGAGGCATGGACGGTGGCAAGAGAAGAGGGGAAGCTTGTGTTTGTGCTAGGCACACCTGGCTAGAGAGGCATATCGATCGATGTGTGCCGTAAAGAAGGAGCTGGGGGGCCTACACACACCGTGGGTGAACGACCTAAAGTGAAAAGACGAATTTGCGCGATGGAGCTAGAGAATGCCGAGGGAGGGTGAGAGGGATGCGGGCGTGTGCATGCACAATAGAAAGTTAGCGCTAGCTACAAAGATAAGAGGGTTGTGTGGGTGTAAAAGACGAATAGAGATCATATATACTTCATTATAAAAAGCGAATTCAGATATTTGAAGAATTTATCATAGTGTTTCAAACCGACGGATGTGTGAATATATATAACGGTGATACACATGGTGTGGTTATGAACATGGTATAGTACATTTAATATATTTTATCTCTACTCTTATAAAAAACGGAGTTGTTGATGATGGTGTGCCTGCCATCCTGCATTATAGGCCGTCTGATTTATATCTGGCGGATAGCAAGGAAACTATGATGGTTGAAGTTGGCAACAATCATGATTGTAGATTCTTATTGAAATAGAGAAACGAATTCAAATTTAGTTCGAATTGCAGCGGTAGTATAGACATTTGGAATGCACTAAAATGTTGGTATGAGTAGGTTACATGCATTATACAGCAAGCAAAAAAATTTAATCGGACATAACATGGATTCATACTCCCTCCTTCCATCTATATAGGGCGTAATGAGATTTTTAAGACCGCATTTGACTATTGACAAGATTAATAGTACATGACATGCACAACGTGAAAATTATATCATTGAAAGAACCTTTCACAGACGAATTTAACGGTGTACTTTGTGTAAGTTGCATGTCATATATCATTGCTCTAATATTTGGTCAAAGTTAGAATTGAAAAACGCATTAGGCCCTATATAGATGGAAGGAGGGAGTAGCTTTGAATAACATTTGTATAGTAAAACGGGGCAAGACTCTCTCTTTGTGTGGTGTGAATAGTTTTATTTTTTTCGTTTTCTTTTTGGTTGAGGGAAGTGCGAATTGATTTGGTACGTACAAGTACAATATTACTACATGTTAGGCTCCTAAAATTCAACCCGCGTCTTGTTATATCCCGAAAATTCAGATATCGTGCTCCCAAAACTGGCGCCTTCACAACCCGCACCTTACTATCCCGAAATTATAACGCGCGGAAAACTCCTTCCAGCTACCAAATCCCGACACGCGAAATCCCCCTTCTAACCCTGAGCCGAAAGGGCCGCTAGTTCAAATCGGTGGGGGGTACTTTTGTAACACACCCTACATTTTGGACAAGTGCGTTCCTAAGTCACGCTTCACCCCCTCCCATCGCCCCCTTTTCGCCATTCTAAATCCCAGGCCGCCATAACCTCTCCGCTCCAGCCACGAGACCCCACCCTCCTCCGTCCGCCATGTCACCGCTGCCCAGCCGGAGCCTCTTCCCCGATGACGTCGTCCACTGCAACAGCTTGACGTCCCTCGTCCACCTCCCCGGATGAGGATCCGTCGTCCATCTCACCGTCCCGCCGGTTCAGCCACCCCGTCCTCCACCTCCAAGGAGCTGCTCCGATGATCGCCTTGTCTATCGCGGCTGCTCCATCCCCACAATGCCACCTTAACCTGCTCCACCGGAACCGCAGCATCCTCACCGACTCCTCGGACGAAGCCGAGGCCTACTCGGCGCCACCAAAGAGGTTGTACACTCATCGCATCGCACCTTCTCCTTAACTCGACCTCCTGGTGCCGACGGTGCTCCATCCCGCACCCCCATGGAGCGGTTACCTTGAAGCCGGCGCTGCAGGCGACATATCCACGGCGGCTCTCCCCCAGTGCGAGGCCCCTTCGGCAGCGGCATCCATACCAGCCGGATCTGCTGCTGCTGCTCCAGATCTTGCTCGATCGCTTGCTCGCCCAGCTGCTACTACTGCTCTCCCCCTCGCTCGTGCTGCTGCTCTGCTCCGATTAAGCCACACTTCAGTCGACTGAATCGACTTTTGGGTCAGTCGATTTTTAGGGGTTGGGGGGGCTCGCCGGAGTTAAGGAAGAACCACCCGCATTGGGGACGGGGGCTCGCCGGAGAGGTACCTCACTATCTATCTTAGGGTTCAGGGTTGGGGGCCTAGGGGGCTGGCCGGGGCGGCGATGGCGAGTTGTTTCGGGGCGGCGAGGCGGCGCTAGGGCCGGTGGTTCGGCCGGTGGTGGCTGGCGGCTCAGGGGGGTGCAGGTTGAAGATGAACTGCAGGCCCTCCCTAAACTACATGTCAAGTGCCTCTCTGCTACCATTGTGTTCAGTTTTGACAGTAGCATTCAGATTCCACAGTAAATTTTAGTTTCGACAGTTAAGTTCAGAGTCAACAGTTTTTACCTCATCTGTTGTAGTCAGGTGGTTTTTGGTGATGTTAATTTTACATCCATTTTACATCATCTATTGGAGATGCTATTAGAATCCCACTTGAGATTGACAATGTCTGTCTTGTGCTGCTTCAGCCTTGACGTCTTACGGCTCACCGGAGCTGCTCCAACGACAGAACGATCCATCACAACAGAGCAGTGCCCTGGACGCCATCTACAGATTCCTCAGATCTTCCTCCACACCTCCGACAGCCACCTCTGCCTCAACTGCTTTAGCGACCAACCCAATGGTGCTGAGGTCGACACGGCTATGGCAAAGAGGTTGTACACTTGTTGCTTCACTTATTACTATACATTCACGTCGATCCATTAGGGCTATTTTGGTTCAATGGAAAAACATCGATCCACTGGTTGTTACCATCACTCTAAATTTCTGCATGCTCTCCTTACATAATCTCACCATATTTTTTCGTATGCATGTCAGATATTGTACACAGTCATGCTGAACATGTAGAGAAAAAGAGAAGAGTTTTGCGTGGCAATACAATGTCATGCAGACATCGCTCCATGGTGGGTTCAATGGCAAACCCTCCCCACCCCTCTCCAGATTGTAATCCAGAGGAAGATATCTGTTTTGAGGTGGATTTGGACACCGCTGACCACTCCTATTTACCCCCAAGGTGTTTGCTCTACCTTGGCATGATGATGTTAGTTGCATATGTTGCCTTGCAGTGCCTACTTTTGACATCATATATGTCATCTGCTTAGTTTAGACATGTTCTGTAATGCCACCTGTTTAGTTTCTATATCATATATGGGAATTATGCAGTCTCATGTCTTTTAGCCAGCCATAATATATGTGAAATGTGCAATGCCATCCTGTTTAACCAGGCATCATATATTTGAATGATATCTTGCCCATCCTTTTCTTCATTATATTTCCATTTGTTGACAATGTTTGTACATTAAACTACTCCTCCTGTGAATCAGCCATTTGGGTGGGAGATGGAAAAATCTGGAGTGAAAACAAGGCCTTCAGAGCAGACAATGCTACCTATCGAAGCAGATCTCTTGTTGGGTCCCGATAGCTCCTCAGAGATGGATTCAGAGACAGATGATCAGTCCTTTTCCCCCACTGAGGTGTATGCTCTAACTTGGCACAGTTATACTGCTCATATCATGCATACGGTGTCTTGCATTGCATAGTTTAGACATCATATACACAATATTCAACACCATGTTCTTAGTTCAGACATCATACACTACAAGAAATATGTCAACTTGTGACCACCACTATTGGTCACTGAATGGTCACAAATTTCCATTTGTGACCTTTTTGTGACCAAAAACATAAGGTCAAAAGCTGGCCATCATAAACTGACTATAGCGACCTTTCTTCTGGTATGGTCGTAGACGTTTATGACCAAAATACCTCTACTATGGCGTTTTGGTCACTAGCAACCTCCCCAGGCCACGTAGGCATCCAACGTGGCAATCTAACGTGGCACAAGATTCAGCCCGGTCCAATACGGTTTTCTACATGGGCCTAGCCCAACAATTCGGCCTTTTTAATATTTATTTTTTCTGTTAATTTTCGCTAGCTACATGGGCCTAGCCCAACAATTTAGCATTTTTATTTTCTGGGCCGTGGCCTTTTTGCAAACCATTTCATTAAGCCTATTTTTCTGGTTTTTCTAAAATACACAATGTTCTGATCCACTATAGTTTGGGCCATAGCCTTTTTAGAGCCCAAATATTATTTTGTCAAGTAGAACATTTGGTCTTTTTCATTCACAGATTTCAATTTACACATTTGAACAACAAAATAATAAATCTCTCAATTATCTGATTAAATCCAGAAATCATCCAGTCAAATACTCACAAGAGCACATACACGTTTGCACATCCAACAAGTGCACATACAATCAAAAATAGATACACAAGCACCAAAACTTGGTGGCAACATCAACTAAAACTATGGCGCGCATCTCCAAGCTTCTTCTGATCCTCTATCACAGCAGCAGCAGCCTCGACGACATTAGATCCTGATCCAGATAAGCTATTAGTGAAATACACTGGAAGTAAATAATATTCTTTCAAGAGGCTAAAATTTATACATACATTCCCAAATGCCCCAATTCAGTAAACACTAAGCATGGCATAACAAAACTTCCAACAACTTGAATGCAACAGATTAACCTGATGTTGTTCTACAATAGTAATCTATACATACCTGCATGGTACATTGGTACAAAGTTTAGGTAATGAATGAACATCACTATAACACTAACTTAAAAAAATTCCTATTCTACTACCACGACCATCCATTCAACTAACAATACTAGTAAGTGCACAGAGACTAACATCACAAGGCAGGAGACAATTATGACAATTTTGGCAAGTTGGAGAAATCGTTTAATCAGTTTTGGTATACTTAGGTTATGAGCCAAAATAGATCAAGCAAAAAAAGCAGTAACTGGTGATGCATGAGCATGAATATGGTACAAAATTGAGCATATTAACGTTAAGATTTGGGCCTTCCAACTTTACTGGTCATACATACATATACAGAATTGAGCATGAATCACTGGTCTTAGTTGTATATGAGACTAGTTGGGCTCTGTATTCTAAGCTCCAAGCAGGTTACAGAAGAAATTGAAGATGAACCATATATAACAGACTAAAAAATCAAATAGAAACCCAAAAATTAAATACGAGTATAACATGAAGGATTACAACAGGTTCGATTCAATCAATTTCTAAAGCATTGAATCAGTAGCATAAGCATGCAACAACAACATAAGAATTTAATCAACAGCAGCGCGAGTATAAGCATTTAATTAGCAGCAACAACACAAGCAGCACCACCACCAGCACAAGTGCACACCTATTCAAGCTAGTAGCAGTCTAGCAGGCTAGCAACAGAAGCAGTCAGACAACTAGAGAAGCACAGTACAACAGCAAAAGCATTGAAAGAGCAGCAAAGCAGGTTTGAACTGTCACATGCATATCTTATTAACTTAGGCAAGTGTTCTCAGGTTATCCTTAATATCATGCATTAACTTGGGTAATTAGCATCAAACAATACATATCAGTACAAGGCTAGGCAAGATAATAAAGACTTGGGAAAAGATAGCAGAGTTATAAAAAATGATATGTGCCCTTAAAGAGAGGGCAGTGTCAAGTGCGGCCACAGACATAGGCATTAGCCGCACCCACGACCCCTGGACACTCTCACAACCGAAGAGGAGGTGCCTTGCGTATAGTCTCCTTCGAGTCTGCGAGAGAAAGAACAAGGTGAAGGTCAGTACGCATCAAGGATGCTGCTGTTTTGGGTCAATCTAAGTCAAGGGCATAAGAGAATTTATTCAAAAAATAAAATAACATGTGAACATCTTGCACAAACTATCATCATTTATAAAAAATACAAAACAAATATGCATACGAAGGTGAAATATTACAAAGAAAGCACTCATCAGGTAGCAGAACAGGAGAATTAGTTAACACTATACATTGCAACTTCAGCAACTACAGAAAGGAAAAAAACAGGGCACATCCATTCTCCAAGCATCCAGTGTATTATCAGAATGACGAAACTTTCATAACAAACAGAAAAGCATATGTGGTGGTAAGATGATCGACATACTGAATCTTTTATGGCGAGTTTGGCGAGTACTAGTTAAGCAAACAAACATAAAGAAGGACTAAAAGAATAAACCTTTGTAACAAAGTAACTAGAATTAGCACCAACTGCAAGATGACATGTGGTGCAGCAACTAATTATAGCTAAATGGGTTGTCCAAATACATAGATTATCATTAGATGGATGAAACCAACAAGATCCGATCATACAAATATTCCAGGGTATCTGACTTTGTTATCCAGAAATATCGCATGAGTGTAGTGCACACCAGGATAAATTGCAAGACGGAAACACTGGGAGCAAGCAACTGATGTAGTAATAAGCTTTCATGGAATTTTATTTTATGTCACGCTAAATGCAGCAGGCATGCATAACTTGATTCACAAGGCTGCACGCAACATACACAGTGAACTCTCATGAACAAACACACCACAACTTTAAAAACAAAATTTCAAGCATCACAGTGCACCATACGAATCAACAATGAAACACTATAGTTCATCAATATCACTAGGCCCAACTAGTGTGTGGTGGGGTATCGAACCATTTCAAATTTTTTTCAGTGGATTCCATACAGCAAGGGGATTTTCCACAACTAGCTCTCAAGAACAAACACACCACAACTTAAAAGGAAATTTCCAGCCTCATAGTGCACCATACGAATCAGTGGTGTGTACACAAAATATATACAGGTTCATCCAAAAACTAAACCAACCCCTACTGTGCTCACTAAACACTAGCACCCAGGCCCAACTTTGTAGCGATGATTACATAGACGCACTGCTAAACTAACGCGACATGTAAACCAGATCCACGCATCGAGAGCTAGCAGAGGAGGTCGGGACAGCTGCCAGAACCCCACATGAACAAAGCAAGGGTAATCCATCTAGAAAATGGTGCGTTTCTGGATCACAAGCCCGGCGAGCGACGGCGAGAGCGAGAGCGAGCAAGCTAGGGGTCTCACCTTGAGGCTGATGTAGCGGTCGCTGTGCACCCTCTTGAAGTGCTTCACCCCCTTCTTCACGATCGCCTTCTTCAGCAAAGGCACCGCCATCTGCACAACGCACGGAGGAAACTCAGTAATAGGAAGGCACGAAGGACCGGCGACCGATGATGGTGTATCCCTCGACGGATCTGCATCCACAAAGCGAGGTGAGAGAGGGGGTCAGCTACATCCTACCCGTGCGGATCGATCAGATCGGAGGGGAAAAACAAGCGGGGACGAGGGGCACCTACCCATGCTGGTCCGCCATCGCGGCCTTGTCGGGGACGAGGGAGAGTTGGGGAGGCGTCCGGGCAACTTGGAGGGGTAGAGTCCAGCAGCAACCATCGAGGATGTGGCTGTCTCTAGCGTGGACGAGAGGCCGTGACGAAGGGGCAAGTCGGCGAGATTCAGAGCCCAGAGGAGCGTCGGACGGTGAAGGAGCCGCGGCGGAGCGTGGCATCAAGTGCTCGGAACAAAGCCGCCGTCGCGCTCCGGGCGCGGTCGCCGGAGGCGCTGCAGAGCAGCGATGGAGATGAGGCTGCAGTGCCGTCCATGGACTATAGAGAGAAGGAGGAGGGCGGCGCTACCGAGCGCGAGGGTAGATCGGCGGCAGATGGGTGGGGGTGGCGGCGGGGCATGCCTCGATCGGATCTAGGGGATCGAGGGGAGGGGGAGAGGCCGAGAGGGGGGGAGTGGGTGGGTGGGTGGGTGGCGGCGGCGGGGATCGAGGAGGGTGGGTGGGTGGGTTAGGGTTTTTGTTACTCGGAGAGGCTCCACCGTTGGATGGATGCACGATAAATGGCTCATATTGCGTCCAATTTGATGATCCGCGTGAAGGTGGTTCCTCGCGTCTCATTGGCCGGTTGTCTCGCTTTTGAATCTCAAAAAATTGGACTCAAATCTCTGATTTTTTTAAAACATAACAATGGCATAGTTTGTCAAAATGATCTCGTATTTGCATTAGTGTGCATCTTGAAATGGCAAACAATGTTGCCAAATAGAGCTTTAATTTTTATTGCGCAAAAAAATCTTTTTCTATTTTCCGAGTGCATAAATGATTTTTTTGTGAAGAACCTACCAAATGTTTGTTCCAAAATAGCACTACTCCATTTTTTTTTTCTAAAACAGTAGACCACATTTTATATAAAATTGACCAAATAGTTGCATGACAAAAGCTTTTGATCCACCTCTCATGAAAAAACAATTTCCATTTTTTGAGTGCCCAAAATGAGATTTTTTGTGAAGGAGCTACCATATATTTGTTGCAAAATTGTACCAAATCAATTTTATAAAATACTAGTACATATTTAATTCACAATTGACCAAATGGTTGGGTGTAAAAAGATTTGATCCACCTCTCGTGAAAAAGACAAATTTCCGCTGATTCAGCCGGAAGTGGGTCAAATTTGAACTGTAGCTGCCTTGTATTTTGCTCTTTATTTTTTCCAAAAATCATTTCTAGGTACATAAGTATCTATTTAATCAGAGAAACACCAAAAAAATTCCAAGATTCAACCACTAGCTAGCAATAGTCATTCCCGCCGTTTTGACCGCATTTTGAAACGGGCATAATTTTTTTTAAAAAAAATCAAAAAATTGGGAAACCTTCGCATTGTGTCATTATATGTGGCCAAGTTCCCAGGAAAAATAACAAACTTGTAATACAGCAATTATTTTAAAAAAGTGTTCTCAGAAACGAGCTATCATGTATGAAGATCAATGGCTTTCAAGCCAAATGATCAATCTTATGGCGACATTCATGGCATAGTTTGTTCAAATGATCTCATATTGTGCACAAGGGTGCATATTGGAATGGCAAACAATGTTGCCTAAGGAAGTTTTCATTTTCTTTGTACGAAAAAACCATTTTTCATTTTTCGAGTGCCCAAAAGGAGGTTTTTTTGTGAAGGTCCTCCCAAATAATTGTTGCAAAATTGGACCAAATCATTTTTATAAAATACTAGGCCATATTTAATGCAAAATTGACCAAATGGTTGGGTGCAAAAAGTTTTGATCCACCTCTCGTGAAAAAGACAAATTTCCGCCGATTCAGTTGGAAGCGGGTCAAATTTGAACTGCAGCTGCCTCATAGTTTGCTCTTTATTTTTTTCCAAAAATCATTTCTAGGTACATAAGTATCTTTTTAATCAGAGAAACACCAACAAAATTCCAAGATTCAACCACTAGCTAGGAACGGTCATTCCCGCCGTTTTGACCGCATTTTGAAACGGGCATAAAAAATTCAAAAAAAATTCAAAAAATTGGGAAACCTTCGCATTGTGTCATCATATGTGGCCAAGTTCCTAGGAAAAATAACAAACTTGTAATACGACAATTATTATAAAAAAGTGTTCTCAGAAACGAGCTATCATGTGTGGAGATCAATGGCTTTCAAGCCAAATGATCAATCTTATGGCCACATTCATGGCATAGTTTGTTCAAATGATCTCATATTGTGCACAAGAGTGCATATTGGAATGGCAAACAATGTTGTCTAAGGAAGTTTTCATTTTCGTTGGACGAAAAAACCATTTTCCATTTTTCGAGTGCCCAAAAGGAGGTTTTTTTGTGAAGGACCTCCCAAATAATTATTGCAAAATTGGACCAACTCATTTTTCTAAAATACTAGGCCATATTTAATGCACAATTGATCAAATGGTTGGGTGTAAAAAGATTTGATCCACCTCTCATGAAAAAGACGAATTTCCGCCGATTCAGCTAGAAGCGGGTCAAATTTGAACTGCAGCTGCCTCATAGTTTGCTATTTATTTTTTCCAAAAATAATTTCTAGGTACATAAGTATCTATTTAATCAAAGAAACACCAAAAAAATTCCAAGATTCAACCACTAGCTAGGAACGGTCATTCCCGCCATTTTGACCGCATTTTGAAACGGGCATAAAAAATTCAAAAAAATCAAAAAATTGGGAAACCTTCGCATTGTGTCATCATATGTGGCCAAGTTCCTAGGAAAAATAACAAACTTGTAATACGGCAATTATTATAAACAAGTGTTCTCAGAAACGAGCTATCATGTGTGGAGATCAATGGCTTTCAAGCCAAATGATCAATCTTATGGCCACATTCATGGCATAGTTTGTTCAAATGATCTCATATTGTGCACAAGAGTGCATATTGGAATGGCAAACAATGTTGTCTAAGGAAGTTTTCATTTTCGTTGGATGAAAAAACCATTTTCCATTTTTAGAGTGCCCGAAAGGAGGTTTTTTGTGAAGGAACTACCAAATAATTGTTGCAAAATTGGACCAAATCATTTTTATAAAATACTAGGCCATATTTAATGCACAATTGACAAAATGGTTGGGTGTAAAAATTTTTGATCCACCTCTCGTGAAAAAGACAAATTTCCACCGATTCAGTTGGAAGCGGGTCAAATTTGAACTGCAGCTGCCTCATAGTTTGCTATTTATTTTTTCCAAAAATCATTTCTAGTTACATAAGGACCTATTTAATCATAAATACATGGTTTGGTGGCGATACGTCAAGGTTTGGGCGGTGGCCGGGGGCCCCAACTCTAGAGCGCATAAACTCGCATGCCCGTCGCGTGGTCACCGCGTGACCGTAATGTTGCCATGTGTTCTGGGCGGCCTAGGCATGTCTAGTGGGTTGGGCACTCCCCAGGTTGGTGCTAGGAAGAAAATTACAACATAAGATTCTCACGAGGAGACCGATCGATGCTCAAACATGAATTAGCAGCCAAGTGTTTGATTAGCGGTACGGGAAATGCACATGGCCAATGGGCGTGAGTTTTGGCTGAGGATGATCATCTACTAAGGAGAATGTCTTCACAAATTTTTAGCTCAAAAGGAGGATCCTAGGTGGTACTTGCTTTGCAAAGTACCACGCTGGACAAAAATATGAATGTTGAAGCTGGGCTCAAAATAATGAATGGAGTGAGCTGAAATTTTGTGGAGGATGGTTATTTGGGCATAGGAAAGCATTGTAGAAAATTGATACCATTTGGACATGCCAAAGTAGTACTTCCTTCACAATGCTCTTCTATGGACAGAAACTTGGGAAAACTAGTGAGAGAGATTGGATGAATGAAATGAGCTCAAAATTGGTGTAGGTAAGTTACTTAGGTATGGTCATGCGCTGGTAAATTTTCAGATCATTTGGGTAAGCCTAGCTAGTACTTACTTCACAAAGCTTCTCTCGAGGTAGAAACTTTGGAAATTTCCCGAGAAAGATTTACTAGGAAAATTGAGCTGAATATTACCATGTGGCAATGATTTGGGTATGGAAGAGTGCCCGAAAAGTTTGAGGGTAATAGGAGGGGTCTATATAACACTTGCTTTGCAACGTGCCAATTTGGCCATAAAATATAAATTGAACCTGGGCTCACATAGATGATTTGACTGAGCTGCAATTTGGAGGAGGGTGATAATTTGGGCATATGAAGGAACTGTATAAATTTCATGTCATTTAGAGATATAAAAAGGTACTTCCTTCACAATGCTTCTAGGTGGACAAAAACTTTGGAAATTTGCCGAGGAAGATTTGCTAGGCAAATGGAGCTGAATTTTGTCATGCGGTAATGATTTGGATAGGAAAGAGTGCCCAAAAATTCTGAGGGCAATCAAGAATATATAAATAGCACTTCCTTCATAAAGTGTTGTTGTGAACAGAATAGGAAAATGAATATTGTTGAATTAGTTTTGAACTAGGCAAGGAAGTATTTTTACATATTTGATGAATATATGCCCCAAAGAATTTATGAGATTTTTTTGGGAATTTTGGGAATGATAGAAATATAGGTTGCTTCACAACCTAGGGCAAAAACTGCCACATGGACATGACACATAGGCAAAACTGATGAGATGGCGCCTAGTCATCACAACCCACCACAATCTACAAGGCTATGACCATCTATATTGGCCATTAACAACTAGAAATAAGGCAGCGGACTAGCACTGTTTGCTTTGTGACCATTTCGTGTAAGGAAATTACGACCTTTCTGACCAAAATGGTCGCAATGGTTTAGGGTTTGGAGCCCCCAGAACAGCTTTTGACCAATTGGTCTAAAATGGTCATAAATTTATGAGCAATTCTTCGAGGGTCACTGATAGAAGGTCATAAGTTGACATATTTCTTGTAGTGATATCAAATGCCCTCTGTTTAGCATATAAATCAAATATGTGAATTAAATGATGCGATCCTGATTACTTAGATAACATTTAGGTGAATTATGTCATGCGATTCTGTTTAGTTATTCATCATATCTTTGAATTATGTTATGCTATGCTATCCAGTTTAGATAGACATCATATATGTGAAATTATGTCATGCTATCCGTTTTAGTTAAACAATATACATGTCAACTATTTCATGCCCTCTTTTTTCCACACTAGCTATTGCATCTGTCTCGCATACAATGTCTGTACATTCAACTATGTTTCCTGTTTACCAGCCATTTGAATTGGAGCGGGTGATGCCAGTATCTAGCGGACTAAAAACACGGCCTTCAAATAAAACAGTGCTACCTCTTGGTGGAGATAGCACCCCGGTTGTACATGCACAAGAACCAGCCCTACCACACATAACCCAAACTCTCGCAGATTGTACCGCTACTACGATGGACAGAGAACCAGCTTCACCCAATCTAACCCCAACCCCAGCCGATAGTAACCCAGTTCCTGTTGACACAACACCATCTCCACCACAGAGCTCCCAAACAAGAGCAGTTAGTAAGGCAACTCCAGTGCCCAAAGGGCCAGTACTATCACGGCGAACCCCAACTCCACCAGTTAGTACGCCTATTCCTGTGGAGGAAGCACAACTAGCTAGTCATAGTTTAGCATCTATCGCATTTGATGTTGTTAAATTGTATGTGCGTATCTTCCCATCTTGGAAATATTATACTAAAGATGAAGGAAAATGCCAGTTGCAGGTGTTTGTCCAGGAGTTATGTGTAAGTAATGTTATTCATGGCAATTACTTTGCTTCGTCCCCTACATCCTACCTCCATGATGGTTATAATACAACAAATTTTCCCATTTTTCTCTATAGAGAAGGACCGATTTGGAAACTCAGGATGAGGTAACCTGTGCTAATACCTCTGCTATCTTCAAGAATGCTTTGTGGCAGTACCAGAATTACCTGAAGAAAACGTACTTCACCGGCAAAGAAACTCATCAAATTCCCTTATGTTCTCCTGAGACACATTTACTGGACGATGACTGGGAATGCCTTGTTCTGTACTGGTCCCGAACCAAGAATGTGGTAAGGTCTATGAGTTCATTTTCTATTTTTAAGTATTATATTCTTGCGTCTTACTATACTCTGTTCATGTAGAACAAGTGCCTAAACCTGAAGAACAACTGTTCTAATTTAAGATTCCATTGCTACCATAGGACATAGATATTTGTTTGTTTGATGCTTTTATTATGTACTAGTACTTGGCAATAGAAGACTTGGTAGTTTAATCCTATCCACCTTACTAATGAACTGGTTCATCGAAATGAGTTTCATATACTAGTACATGCTAAACTTGTTATGTGTCTACTTGTTTATTCTTTTAGAATGCTGACAGAATATTGGGGAAGAGTGCCGTATTAAGCAACGGTAAAGGAAGTAATGTAGATAAGGTTTAGGATAGTGACACATCCTGTCTTGGTTTAGTGTTGGAGTTACTGGCCACTACCGCTTGCACAAGCTATTCAAACTCACTATCTGAATCAGTTTAGTTTCTTGAGTCTCAACTACAAGCTGAAAGACACCGTTCAGCTGTGTTGCGACAAGAAGCGGAAGGACTGCGGAAGTCCCTGGAGCATTCAGATGCATACTTTCTGGTGCAACAGCAAGCATTGGAGGATTTTAGCGCCAAACAGGACAAAGCTAATCAGCTTGCTAAGCTTATTGCCAGCATGATGGATACCCAGGATAACGTTTCTTGAGCTCTTCTGAAGTTGTTTTAGTTATGCTCTTGTTTTGCTGCCGCATTTATTTGCACTGGTGGCCAATTGTGATGGCCAGTGTATATGATATGCTGCTTTGTTCCCTATATTTGCACAGGTGGTGAACTTTGATGCCCAATGGATGTAATATGTGTAATAGTCGTGATAGCCTAGCGTTAGTTGCTTGCTTATTTATTTCCTTGTTGTCTTGTTTATTTGTTTGCTTGTAGTCATTGCATTTCTTTTTCCGTAGTTAGCTAGTGGCTGCAATAACCTATTTTTTAAAACTAGGCCACAATAACCATGGGCTAATATTTACTGTAGTGACACTGGGCCTCCTACGGGCCGTAGAAACAGTGGGCCTTCTACGGGCCGTAGAAATAGTAGGCCTTCTACGGGCTGTAGAAACAATGGGCTTTCTACAGGCCATAGAAACAATGGTCCTTCTACGGGCCGTATCATCAATGGTCCTTATATGGGACGTATGATCGATTGGCCAAACATGGGCCAATAATAGGCTGCATTATGGCCGTAAACGGGCCATCGTTAATAGGCCGTATTTGATGACGCTATGAAAATGGCCCAACATATTAACGGACCACAAATGGGCCGACTGTAACCACGGACTGAATTTGGCCCACGAGCAGAAAATGATAGTAGCATGCCGTAAGTAAACGAATGCTGGAAATGAGCCCAAGAATAAATGGGCTCTGAGAAGGCTGAAAGATAACATGGGCTGGAAATGGCCCAACAGAATAACGGGTCGTTAATGGGTATAAAGTGATACACTGTTCATTACGGGCCAGTTTCACCAAGGGCCGTTAATGGGTGTAAAGTGATACACTGTTCATTACGGGCCAGTTTCACCACGGGCCGTTAATAGGCCAAGAGTTACATAGGGCCTCATATGGGCCGAAAGACGTCATGGGCCAGAAGTGAAAATGGGCTAGAATCATATTGGATGGCCCAGATGACGCTACTGGGCCTAATTTGGATAGGGCATAACAGGCCTTGGGTTAGCGGGCTGTAAATGGGCTATATGCGAACAAGCCGTTAACAGGCTTTCCATGGGCCGGCCCGCCACCTTTTGACCAAGTCAAACGGGCCGGCCTTTTCACAGGAATGGGCCTCTGTTGGGCCGTGCCACATGTCAACGTATCATAGGCTCCTTCCGTCCAATGAGTGGTTGACATCTGTCCCAACGACGAGCCGACATGTGTTTCCTCCATCCAATGATGATTTTACACGTGGAAAATCCCCATTGGTCGGGGCTGTTAACGGGTTACCGGATCCAAAACCCGACCCGATAGCTTAACGGCGTTCCGTTACGGTGGATGCCACGTGTCGGTCACCCTTGATGAAAGCACTTCTGTGACGCGCGATTTATCGTCATGGAAGTGGACACTTCCGTGATGATAATTTTGGTAATGTCATGGAACACTTCTATGATAGCACATGTATGACTATCTTGATTCTGTCATAAATTTGTCATGGATGTACACGCATGACAAAAAAGCGACCTACTGTGACAAACATGTATCATCATGGAAGTGTATTTTTTTGTAGTGACTGTGTTCACAACCCGGACTCCGCCGAAAAGAGACCATCACGGCTACACACGCGGTTGATGTATTTTATTTAATTTAAGTGTCATGTTCTCTACAACCGGATATTAACAAATTCCCATCTGCCCATAACCGCAGGCACAACTTTCGAAAGTTCAAACCCTGCAGGGGTGTCCCAACTTAGCCCATCACAAGCTCTCACGGCAATGAAGGATATTCCTTCTAGCGGGAAAACTTGATTAGACTCGGACTCCCGGTTACAAGACATTTCGACTATGGTAAAACAAGACCAGCAAAGCCAACCGATGTGTCGACAAATCCCGATTGGATTCGCACGTATCTCGTTCTCAGGGCACACCGGATGAGAACTCCGTACAACTAAAACCAAACCACGAGTTTCCCTGAGGTGGCGCTGCAAAGGACTCTAGTTCGGACCAACACTTAGAGGAGCACTGGCCCGGGGGTGGGGGGGCTTAAAATAAAGATGACCCTTGAGTCTGCAGAACCCAAGGGAAGGGGTATATGGTGGTAGGTAGGCAAATGGTAAAACCAAGGTTGGGCCTTGCTGGAGGAGTTTTATTCAAAGCGATCTGTCAAGGGGTTCCCATAACACCCAACCGCATAAGGAACGCAAAATCAAGGAACATAACACCGGTATGACGGAAACTAGGGCAGCAAGAGTGGAACAAAACACCAGGCATAAGGCCGAGCCTTCCACCCTTTACCAAGTATATAGGTGCATTAATTAAAATAAGAGATATTGTGATATCCCAACATATCCATGTTCCAACATGGAACAAACTTCATCTTCACCTGCAACTAGCAACGCTATAAGAGGGGCTGAGCAAAAGCGGTAACATAGCCAAACAACGGTTTGCTATGAAAGGTAGGTTAGAGGCTTGACATGGCAATATGCGAGGCATGATATAGCAAGTGGTAGGTATCATGGCATAGCAATAGAGCGAACAACTAGCAAGCAAAGATAGAAGTGATTTCGAGGGTATGGTCATCTTGCTTGAGATCCCGCAAGGAAGAAGAACGAGTCCATGAAGAAGACGAACGGACGTAGTTGAACGGATCCTCAAAAACGCAACGTTATCAGAACTAACCCGAAGAAGCAACACCGGTAAGGAGCAAAGAACATAGTAAACAACCACCACATAAACATGGCATGATGTGAAGGAAATATGCCCTAGAGGCAATAATAAAGTTATTATTTATTTCCTTATATCATGATAAATGTTTATTATTCATGCTAGAATTGTATTAACCGGAAACATAATACTTGTGTGAATACATAGACAAACAAAGTGTCACTAGTATGCCTCTACTTGACTAGCTCGTTAATATCGAAGATGGTTATGTCTCCTAACCATAAACAAAAGAGTTGTTATTTGATTAACGGGATCACATCATTAGGAGAATGATGTGATTGACATGACCCATTCCATTAGCTTAGCACCCGATCGTTTAGTATGTTGCTATTGCTTTCTTCATGACTTATACATGTTCCTATGACTATGAGATTATGCAACTCCCGTTTGCCGGAGGAACACTTTGTGTGCTACCAAACGTCACAACGTAACTGGGTGATTATAAAGGAGCTCTACAGGTGTCTCCAAAGGTACATGTTGGGTTGGCGTATTTTGAGATTAGGATTTGTCACTCCGATTGTCGGAGAGGTATCTCTGGGCCCTCTCGGTAATGCACATCACATAAGCCTTGCAAGCATTGCAACTAATGAGTTAGTTGTGAGATGATGTATTACGGAACGAGTAAAGAGACTTGCCGGTAACGAGATTGAACTAGGTATTAAGATACTGACGACCGAATCTCGGGCAAGTAACATACTGATGACAAAGGGAACAACGTATGTTGTTATGCGGTCTGACCGATAAAGATCTTCGTAGAATATGTAGGAGCCAATATGGGCATCCAGGTCCCGCTATTGGTTATTGACCGGAGACGTGTCCAGGTCCCGTTTAGGTCATATTGGTGTAAAGCGCATGAAGAAACTCCATGCTGATGGGATTTTGGAATCACTTGATTATGAATCACTTGGTGCTTGCGAACCATGCCTTATGGGCAAGATGACTAAAGACTCCGTTCTTCGGAACAATGGAGCGAGCAACTGACTTATTGGAAATAATACATACTGATGTATGCGATCCGATGAGTGTTGAAGCTCGCGGCAAGTATCATTATTTTCTGACCTTCACAGATGATTTGAGCAGATATGGGTATATCTACTTGATGAAACAGAAGTCTGAAACATTTGAAAAGTTCAAAGAATTTCAGAGTGAAGTGGAGAATCATCGTAACAAGAAAATAAAAAAAATTCTACGATATGATCGCAGAGGTAAAATATTTGAGTTACGAGTTTGGCCTTCAGTTAAAACAATGTGAAATAGTTTCACTACTCACGCCACCTGGAACACCACAATGTAATGGTGTGTCCGAACGTCATAACCGTACTTTATTAGATATGGTGCGACCTATGATGTTTCTTACCGATTTACCACTATTGTTTTGGGGTTATGCATTAAAGATAGCTGCATTCATGTTAAATAGGGCACCATCTAAGTCTGTTGAGACGACACAATCTGAACTGTGGTTTGGCAAGAATCCAAAGTTGTCGTTTCTTAAAGTTTGGGGTTGTGATGCTTGTATGAAAAAGTTTCATCCTAATAAGCTCAAACCCAAATCGGAGAAATATGTCTTCATAGGATACCCAAAGGAGACTGTTGGGTACACCTTCTATCACAGATCCGAAGGCAAGACTTTTGTTGCTAAGTTCGGAAACTTTCTGGAGAAGGAGTTTCTCTCGAAAGAAGTGAGTGGGAGGAAAGTAGAACTTGATGAGGTAACTGTACCTGCTCCCTTATTGGAAAGTAGTTCATCACAGAAATCTGTTCCTGTGACTACTACACCAATTAGTGAGGAAGCTAATTATGATGATCATGTAACTTCAGATCAAGTTACTACCAAATCTCGTAGGTAAACCGGAGTGAGATCCGCACCAGAGTGGTACGGTAATCCTGTTCTGGAAGTCATGTTACTAGACCATGACGAACTTGCGAACTATGAGTAAGCGATGATGAGCCCAGATTCCGCGAAATGGTTTGAGGCCATGAAATCTGAGATATGATCCATATATGAGTACAAAGTATGGACTTTGGTTGACTTGCCCGATGATCGGCAAGCCATAGAAAATAAATGGATCTTCAAGAGGAAGACGGACGCTGATAGTAGTGTTACTATCTACAAAGCTAGAATTGTCGCAAAAGGTTTTCGACAAGTTCAAGGTGTTGACTACGATGAGATTTTCTCACTCGTATCTATGCTTAAGTCTGTCCGAATCATGTTAGCAATTGCCGCATTTTATGAAATCTGGCAAATGGATAAACAAAACTGCATTCCTTAATAGGTTTACTAAAGAAGAGTTGTATACGATGCAACTAGAAGGTTTTATCGATCCTAAAGGTGTTAACTAAACATGCAAGCTCCAGCGATCCATCTATGGACTGGTGCAAGAATCTCGGAGTTGGAATATACGCTTTGATAAGTTGATCAAAGCATATAGTTTTATACAGACTTGTGGTGAAGCCTGTATTTACAAGAAAGTGAGTGGGAGCACTACAACATTTCTGGTAAGTATATGTGAACAACATATTGTTGATCAGAAATAATGTATAATTTTTTGGAAAGCATAAAGGAATATTTGAAAGGAGTTTTTCAAAGAAAGACCTCGGTAAAGCTGCTTACATATTGAGCATCAAGATCTATAGAGATAGATCAAGACGCTTGATAAGTTTTTCAATGAGTACATACCTTGACAAAATTTTGAAGTAGTTCAAAATGGAACAGTCAAAGAAAGAGTTCTTGCCTGTGTTGCAAGGTGTGAAATTGAGTAAGACTCAAAGCCCGACCACGGCAGAAGATAGAAATAGAATGAAAGTCATTCCCTATGCCTCAGCCATAGGTTCTATAAAGTATGCCATGCTGTGTACCAAATCTATTCTATACCCTACACTGTGTTAAGAAAGGGAGTACAATAGTGATATAAGAGTAGATCACTGGACAGCGGTCAAAATTATCCTTAGTGGAATAAGGAAATATTTCTCAATTATGGAGGTGACAAAAAGGTTCATCGTAAAAAGTTACGTCGATGCAAATTTTGACACAGATCTGGATGACTCTAAGTCGCGGTCTAGATACATATTGAAAGTGGGAGCAATAAGCTAGAGTAGCTCCGTGCAGAGCATTGTTGACATAGAAATTCGCAAAATACTTACGGATCTGAATATGGCAGACCCGTTGACTAAAATTATCTCACAAGCAAAACATGATCACACCTTAGTACTCTTTGGGTGTTAATCACATAGCGATGTGAACTAGATTACTGACTCTAGTAAACCCTTTTGGGTGTTGATCACATATCGATGTGAACTATGGGTGTTAATCACATGGTGATGTGAACTATTGCTGTTAAATCACATGGCAATGTGAACTAGATTATTGACTCTAGTGCAAGTGGGAGACTGAAGCAAATATGCCCTAGAGGCAATAATAAAGTTATTATTTATTTCCTTATATCATGATAAATGTTTATAATTCATGCTAGAATTGTATTAACTGGAAACATAATACTTGTGTGAATACATAGACAAACAAAGTGTCACTAGTATGCCTCTACTTGACTAGCTCGCTAATATCGAAGATGGTTATGTTTCCTAACCATAAACAAAAGAGTTGTTATTTTATTAATGGGATCACATCATTAGGAGAATGATGTGATTGACGTGACCCATTCCATTAGCTTAGCACCCGATCGTTTAGTATGTCGCTATTGCTTTCTTCATGACTTATATATGTTCCTATGACTATGAGATTATGCAACTCCCGTTTGCCGGAGGAACACTTTGTGTGCTACCAAACGTCACAACATAACTGGGTGTTTACAAAGGATCTCTACAGGTGTCTCCAAAGGTACATGTTGGGTTGGCGTATTTCCAGATTAGGATTTGTCACTCCGATTGTCGGAGAGGTATCTCTGGGCCCTCTCGGTAATGCACATCACATAAGCCTTGCAAGCATTGCAACTAATGAGTTAGTTGTGAGATGTTGTATTACGGAACGAGTAAAGAGACTTGCCGGTAACGAGATTGAACTAGGTATTAAGATACCGACGACCGAATCTCGGGCAAGTAACATACCGATGACAAAGGGAACAACGTATGTTGTTATGCGGTCTGACCGATAAAGATCTTCGTAGAATATGTAGGAGCCAATATGGGCATCCAGGTCCCGCTATTGGTTATTGACCGGAGACGTGTCTCGGTCATGTCTACATTGTTCTCGAACCCGTAGGGCCCGCACGCTTAAGGTTTCGATGACAGTTATATTATGAGTTTATGAGTTTTGATGTACCGAAGTTAGTTCGGAGTCCCGGATGTGATCACGGACATGACGAGGAGTCTCAAAATGGTCGAGACATAAAGATTGATATATTGGACGACTATATTCGGACACCGGAAGGGTTTTGGGGAAGTTTCGGATAAAACCGGAGCACCGGGGGGTTACCGGAACCCCCCGGGGGGTTAATGGGCCTTATGGGCTAATGTGGAGATGAGGAAGGGGCTGCCAGGGCAGGCCGCGCGCCCCCTCTCCCCCTAGTCCGAATTGGACAAGGAGGGAGGGGCGGCGCCCCCCCTTTTCCTTCTCTCCCTCCACCTCTCCTAGTTGGACAAGGAACGGGAGGGGAGTCCTACTCCCGGTAGGAGTAGGACTCCTCCTGCGCGCCTCCTCTAGGCCGGCTGCACCCCCCCCTTGGACCCTTTATATACGGAGGCAAGGGGGCACCCTAGGACACACAAGTTGATCCTCGTGATCGTTCCTTAGCCGTGTGCAGTGCCCCCTGCCACCATATTCCACCTTGGTCATATCGTTGTAGTGCTTAAGCGAAGCCCTGCGTTGGTAGAACATCATCATCGTCACCACGCCGTTCTGCTGATGGAACTCATCCCTGAAGCTTTGCTGGATCGGAGCCCGGGGAGCGTCATCGAGCTGTACGTGTGCTAAGAACTCGGAGGTGCCGGAGTAATGGTGCTTGGATCGGTCGGATTGGGAAGAAGACGTACGACTACTTCCTCTACGTTGTGTCAACACTTCCGTTGCGATCTACAAGGGTACGTAGATCATACTCTCCCCTCTCGTTGCTATGCATCACCATGATCTTGCGTGTGCGTAGGAAAATTTTGAAATTACTACGTTCCCCAACATGATGCACAACCAAGTATGTTGCATGTCCGGTTTAAATATGCATGGCTTGGCAAGGAACATCAAACAATACTACAATTAAGTGGAGCTCAATATGCAACGAGTTGCATATTGACGGAACACCACATTCAAGTTATTTAGTTCGATCTCGTTTATGTACCCAACAATATTAAATGTTGATTAACATGGCAAGAGGTGAAACTTGAGAAAAACATAGTTAGGCATTTTAAATGAGGCCGGAAACATCAAACAACAATTCTGGTAAATCCTCATGTGCATTTAGCAATTTAATGCAAACAACAATTCTAAACATCTTAATGTTGTTAACATGATGCGGATGACATGTTCAAGTTTATGCAATTTTTATTCAAAGTTGACAATAGCATGATATGAAGCATTTTGTCATCGCGGCGGAAACGAAAGGGGTGCCACGGCAATGACAACGGAAATGGTGCCATGGCAACATTCTGGTTCCGGTAGCTCATGGAGATACCGGTGCAAAGGAAGTGTGGCTGTAGTGTGCAAAAGATGGTGGGGTGATCCCGGTAACCGGGTCCCCACGGGTTAGCGCCAAACGAGGAGGACTGATCAAGTGACAACTTGGACACGGTGCAAACATAGGTGCAACTCATACATCACACAACATGCATTCGTTCCGCGGGTCATCGTCTCGGCGGTTATACCTTCGAAACGTGCAATCAGGATGGTTCGGGTTCGTCGAGAGAAGTAGAGGTAGTAGTGTTACTATCGGTCCTCGATGGTAGTTTTACTGGCATGCTCCAGGGTCGACGGTAGAGGTTCTCGCATTCTCGGCGACGGTAGTAGTACATGTTTATCTTGGACGTGTTTCCGTAGATGTTCGGGGTCACGGCGAGGAACTTGACGTCCACGGGGTTGATGGTAGAGGTACTCGTTTTGAAGGTGAAATTGACGAATACAAATCCCTTCGGGGTTGTCGTGGTACTTGGGGTCTCCGGACTTGCCGGTCTCGTTCTTGAGACGGTACTCATACACGATTTGGAGAGGACTTGTCGTTTCGGTATGAAATCGTTCGGGTGTTGGTCTTGCCGGTGGGGTACTTGGCGAACCGGCGTAGTCGATCTTGGCGTAACCAGTGGAGGTACACAGTCGTAGACGTACATGGCCATTGTAGAGGTACTTGGCATCCACAGGGTTGACCGGGACGCGGACGAAGTAGGGAGGCGAAGGCAAGGCAACGCGGCAGCGGCCTGTGCTCACTGGTTAAGCAGTAGTAGAAGACGAAGGTGGTGGTCAGCGGCAGGGGCTCGAGGCGAGAGGAGTAGAGGAACGTCTTGGGGTCGGCCCTGGCGTCAACTTGACCAGGAAGATGGCGGAGGTTGGCTCCTGTGGTCGTCGTGGTCGTCGGATGTCGCGGATGATGCTAGAACGAGGCATGAGGAGGAGCAACGGGGATGCAGGCGAAGCTTGAGGCAGCGGGAATGGACGCGCAGGCCGATCCGGGCGAAGGCACGCAGGATCCCACCGGCGGCGTGGCCTTGAGACGACGGCGCCATGGGTTCCCTGGACGGCATCTGGCGGCGCTGGAAGATGGCATCCGCGGGGGTTGCAGAGAGGCGAGGTGGAAGGAGGAGCTGGCGCCTGGGCGACGCGGGTGGCCTCCGGCGGCACCGGATCAAGGCGGAGGAGGTAGCAGGACGCCGGATCGGGAGGCGTGCGTGATGGTGGCGCTTGGTGGCAGTGAAGCTCCATGGCAGCGCGAGGACGGTGGGTGCGGGCACGAGAAATAGGTAGGGCTCGGCAGAGGAAGGCAACGCGGAGCAGAGGCACGAAGTGGGGTGAGGAGATCGGGCGCGGACGCGAGAGGATTTGTGGTCTACGTGCGGTTCCTGTGCGTGGTGGCGCAAGGAAGATGGAGATCGAGGAGAGGGATCGATGGAGAAGGGGTTCGAGCGTGGCTAGGCCTAGGGTTAGGGTTAAGCAGCGGAGGCTGGCTGGGCCTTGGCCTTGGGCCGGCGCGAGGAAGAGAGTCCCAGGATGCTTGGTTGAACATTGAGGCCCAAGGGGCACTGCTGCTATCTCTCCCTCTCTCTTAAAAATCTTATTTACTTTAACAGAAAAGAAATTAGAGAGAGGAAAAGAAAGAGAGTGTTGGGGAAGGATTAGCGCATGGGGATAATTTCCCCGGACTCACAAAAATGTGCTCATTCCGCGAAAATAGAAATGGCCAAGATTGAAAGATTAAATTCAAACTCATTTGATTTAAATTCAAATGATTTGAATAGGAAGTGAGGTATGGGAAGGTCCAAAAATGTTCGGTTTTTTAGAGGAGCCTCGATAAAAGAGATAAAGAATTGTGGACAAGATTTGAAGGGCAAACTCGAAGAGGAATAGGCATGGGAATTATTTTGCACGTGTGTTATGGTTAATTCCAAAAGAATGGAATATTTATTATAGCTCCCTAATATTGGGAGGATATGTTATAAAGAGAATCACCACGTGAATTCCCTCGGTTTGAATGGACCAAAGATCCATGCCATCTATTTAAGTGAGTTTTGGTTAGCTTTGAGAAAAAGATGGCATGATGACATGATGCAATGCAACAAGCAAAACAACTCACATGATGAAACTCGGAAAACAAGGAACGCATCTGAAGCTCCGGTCTTGGGGCGCCACATCTCCTTTGGTGCATACACCATGTATACATCATACGAAGAAGTGGCCGTCCAGCGTCCGATGAACGACGGGTTCTGGACCTCTTCTTCTCTGGCATCGTCGTCCATACCGTCGATGTCCTCAGGGTCATAGTCAAGCTCGTAGGTCAAATCCTCGACCGTGGCTATGAAGTGGGTGGCGGGTGGGAAACAAAATTCTCCACCATCATCCCCTAGTTCGAGCCGGATATAGTTCGGCTGTGAGTCCTTGATATGTCCATTTTTCATCATGCTTTTACATCGATATTTATTGCATTATGGGCTGTTATTACACATTATTTCACAATACTTATGCCCATTCTCTCTTATTTTACAAGGTTTACATAAAGAGGGAGAATGCCAGGAGCTGGGATTCTGGGCTGGAAAAGGAGCAAATATTAGAGACCTATTCTGCATAGCTCCAAAAGTCCTGAAACTTCACGGAAGACATTTTCAGAATATATAAAAAATACCGAGCGCAAGAAGTTCACCAGGGGGCACACCCTGCCCACGAGGGTGGGGGCGCGCCCTACCCCTCTGGGCGCGCCCCCCTACCTCGTGGGCCCCCTGGTGGCCCTCTAATGTCCATCTTCTGCTATATGAAGTCTTTCGATGAGAAAAAAATCATAAGCCATCTTCTCGGAGGAAACTTCGCCGCCACAAGGCGGAACCTTGGCGGAACCAATCTAGGGCTCTGGCGGAACTGTTCTGCCGGGGAAACTTCCCTCCGGGAGGGGGAAATCATCGCCATCGTCATCACCAACGCTCCTCTCATCGGGAGAGGGCAATCTCCATCAACATCTTCACCAGCACCATCTCCTCTCAAAACCCTAGTTCATCTCTTGTATCCAATTCCTATCTCCAAGTCCGGGATTGGTACATGTGGGTTGCTAGTAGTGTTAATTACTCCTTGTAGTTGATGCTAGTTGGTTTATTTGGTGGAAGATCATATGTTCAGATCCTATATGAATATTGATACCCCTCTGATTATGAACATGAATATGCTTTGTGAGTAGTTACGTTCATTCCTGAGGACATGGGAGAAGTCTTGCTATTAGTAGTCATGTGAATTTGGTCTTCGTTCGATATTTTGATGAGATGTATGTTGTCATCCCTCTAGTGGTGTTATGTGAACGTCGACTACATAACACTTCACCATTATTTGGGCCTAGAGGAAGGCATTGGTAAGTAAGAAGTAGATGATGGGTTGCTAGAGTGACAGAAGCTTAAACCCTAGTTTATGCGTTGCTTCGTAAGGGGCTGATTTGGATCCATATGTTTCATGCTATGGTTAGGTTTACCTTAATACTTTTTTCGTAGTTGCGGATGCTTGCAATAGAGGTTAATCATAAGTGGGATGCTTGTTCAAGTAAGAACAGCACCCAAGCACCGGTCCACCCACATATCAAATTATCAAAGTACCGAATGTGAATCATATGAACATGATGAAAACTAGCTTGACGATATTCCCATGTGTCCTCGGGAGCGCTTTTCTCTATATAAGAGTTTGTCCAGGCTTGTCCTATGCTACAAAAAGGATTGGGCCACCTTGCTGCACTTTATTTACTTTTGTTACTTGTTGCTCGTTACAAATTATCCTATCACAAAACTATCTGTTACCACTTATTTCAGTACTTGCAGAGAATACCTTGCTGGAAACTGCTTATCATTTCCTTCTGCTCCTCGTTGGGTTCGACACTCTTACGTATCGAAAGGACTACGATAGATCCCCTATACTTGTGGGTCATCAAGACTCTTTTCTGGCGACGTTGCCGGGGAGTGAAGCGCCTTTGGTAGGTGGAATTTGGTAAGGAAAAATTTATATAGTGTGCTGAAATTTACTGTCACTTGTTACTATGGAAAGTAATCCTCTGAGGAGCTTGTTCGGGGTATCTTCACCCCGACCAGTAGAGCAAAGAGTTTCTCCTCAACCTACTGAACCTATTGAAAATGAAAATGTCTGCTTTGAAATTCCTTCGAGTATGATAGAAAAACTGCTAGCTAATCCTTTTGCAGGAGACGGAACAACACATCCTGATGAGCACATAATATATGTGGATGAAGTTTGTGGATTATTTAAGCTTGCAGGTGTACCCGGAGATGTTATTAATAAGAAGGTCTTCCCTTTATCTTTGAAGGAAGATGCATTGACATGGTATAGGCTATGTGATTATACGGGGTCATGGAACTACAAATGATTGAAATTGGAATTTCATCAGAAGTTTTATCCTATGCATCTTGTTCATCGTGATCGCAATTATATATATAATTTTTGGCCTCGTGAAGTAGAAAGCATCGCTCAAGCTTGGGGGAGGCCTAAATCAATGTTATATTCATGCCCCAATCATGAGCTCTCAAGAGAAATGATTATTCAAAATTTATATGCTCGGCTTTCTGGTAACAATCGCACCATGCTCGATACTTCTTGTGTTGGCTCTTTTATGACGAAGACTATTGAATTCAAATGGGATTTATTGGATAGAATTAAACGTGACTCTGAAGATTGGGACCTCAACGAAGGTAAGGAGTCAGGTATGACACCTAAGTTTGATTGTGTTAAATCTTTTATGGATACCGATGTTTTTCGTAAATTTAGCACTAAATATGGACTTGACTCTGAGATAGTAGCTTCTTTCTGTGAATCTTTTGCTACTTATGTTGATCTCCCCAAGGAGAAGTGGTTTAAATATCATCCCCCATAGAAGTAAAAGTAGCTGCACCTATTAAAGTTGAAGAAAAGACTGTCACTTATAACGATCCTATTATTCCTACTTCTTATGTTGAGAAACCACCTTTCCCTGTTGGAATAAAGGATCATACTAAAGCTTCAACTGTGGTTCGTAAAAGCAGAACTTATACACCTCCCGAGCAAGTTAAAGTTGAACCCAATATTTTTATTGTTAAACATCTCTTGGCTGATAATACTGATGGGCATGTTATTTATTTCTGCGGTGAAACTGCTAGAATTGCTAAACCTTGTGCTAAAGATAAACATATACCTGTGGTAGGCATGCATGTTATTTTTGTTAAAATAGGAGATCATTGTTATCATGGCTTATGTGATATGGGTGCTAGTGCTAGTGTTATACCTCATGACTTATACAAAGAAATTATGCATGATGTTGCACCTGCTGAGTTAGAGGATATGGATATCACAATTAAACTTGCCAATAGATATACTATTTCACCAATTAGGATTGTTAGATATGTTGAAGTCTTGTGCGGGAAAACTAAATATCCTGCTGATTTTCTTGTTCTTGGTTCCCCACAAGATAGCTTTTGTCCCATTATATTTGGTAGACCTTTCTTGAACACAGTTAATGCTAGGATAGAGTGCGAAAAGAATGTTGTTACTATTGGCTTGGGTGATATGTCTCATGAGTTTAATTTCTCTAAATTTAGTAGACAACACCGTGAAGAAGAATTGCCTAGTAAGGATGAAATTATTGGTCTTGCTTCTATTGCCGTACCTCCTAGTGATCCTTTAGAACAATATTTGCTAGAACATGAAAATGATATGTTTATGAATGAAAGAAGGGAAATAGATGAAGTATTCTTTAAACAGGAACCTATTCTAAAACACAATTTGTCTATTGAAATCCTAGGGGATCCTCCTCCACCCAAGGGTGATCCCGTGTTTGAGCTTAAACCATTGCCCGATACTCTTAAATATGCTTATCTTGATGAGAAAAAGATATATCCTGTTATTATTAGTGCTAACCTTTCAGAGCATGAAGAAGAGAGATTATTGAAAACTCTGAAGAAGCACCGTGCTGCTATTGGGTATACTCTTGATGATCTTAAGGGCATTAGCCCCCACTCTATGTCAACATAAAATAAATTTGGAAGAAGATGCTAAACCAGTTCGTGATCATCAACGACGGCTGAATCCTAAAATGAAATAAGTGGTAAGAAAGGAAATACTAAAGCTCCTTGAGGCAGGTATAATTTATCCCGTTGCTGATAGTCAGTGGGTAAGTCCTGTCCATTGTGTCCCTAAGAAGGGAGGTATTACTGTCGTTCCTAATGATAATGATGAATTGATTCCTCAAAGAATTATTACAGGTTATAGGATGGTAATTGATTTCCACAAATTAAATAAGGCCACTAAAAAAGATCATTACCCCTTACCTTTTATCGATCAAATGCTAGAAAGTTATCCAAACATACACATTTTTGCTTTCTAGATGGTTATTCTGGCTTCTCTCAAATACCTGTGTCAGCCAAGGATCAATCAAAGACTACTTTCATTTGCCCTTTTGGTACCTTCACCTATAGATGTATGCCTTTTGGTTTATGTAATGCACCTGCTACCTTTCAAAGATGCATGATGGCTATATTCTCTGACTTTTGTGAGAAGATTTGTGAGGTTTTCATTGACGATTTCTCCGTCTATGGATCTTATTTTGATGATTGCTTGAGCAACCTTGATCGTGTTTTGCAGAGATGTGAAGAAACTAATCTTGTCTTGAATTGGGAAAAGTGCCACTTTATGGTTAATGAAGGTATTGTCTTGGGGGATAACGTTTCTGAAAGAGGTATTGAAGTTGATAAAGCCAAGGTTTATGCTATTGAAAAGATGCCATGTCCCAAGGACATGAAAGGTATAAGAAGTTTCCTTGGTCACGCCGGATTTTATAGGAGGTTCATTAAGGACTTCTCAAAAATTTCTCGGCCTTTGAATAATTTATTACAAAAAGATATACCATTTGTCTTTGATGATGATTGTGTAGAAGCATTTGAAATACTTAAGAAAGCATTGATCTCTGCACCTATTGTTCAGCCACCTGATTGGAATTTACCCTTTCAAATTATGTGTGATGCTAGTGATTATGCTGTAGGTGCTGTTCTAGGGCAACGTGTTGATAAGAAACTAAACGTCATTTAATATGCTAGTAAAACTCTAGACAATGCTCAAAGAAATTATGCTACTACTGAAAAGGAATTCTTAGCAGTTGTTTTTGGTTGTGATAAGTTCAGACCTTATATTGTTGATTCTAAAGTGACTATTCACACAGATCATGTTGCTATTAAATATCTTATGGAAAAGAAAGATGCTAAACCTAGACTTATTAGATGGGTTCTCTTGCTACAAGAATTTGATTTGCATATTGTTGATAGGAAGGGAGCTGAGAACCCCGTTGCAGACAACTTGTCTAGGTTAGAAAATGTTCTTGATGACCCACTACCTGTTGATGATAGCTTCCCTGATGAACAATTAAATGTCATAAATGCTTCTCATAGTACTCCATGGTATGCTGATTATGCTAATTACATTGTTGCTAAATTCATACCACCTAGTTTCACATACCAACAAAAGAAAAAGTTCTTCTATGATTTGAGGCATTACTTTTGGGATGACCAACATCTTTATAAAGAAGGAGTAGATGGTGTTATTAGATATTGTGTACCTGAGCATGAACATGAACATATCCTACGCAAGTGTCACTCGGAAGCTTATGGAGGACACCATGCTGGAGATAGAACTGCACATAAGGTATTGCAATCTGGTTTTTATTGGCCTACTCTCTTCAAGGATGCCTGTAAGTTTGTCTTATCTTGTGATGAATGTCAAAGAATCGGTAATATTAGTAGAGGTCAAGAAATGCCTATGAACTATTCACTCATTATTGAACCATTTGATGTTTCGGGCTTTGATTATATGGGACCTTTTCTTGCCTCTAATGGTTATACACATATTTTAGTTGCTGTTGATTACGTTACTAAGTGGGTAGAAGCTATTCCAACTAGTAGTGCTGATCATAACACTTCTATTAAAATGCTTAAAGAAGTTATTTTTCCGAGATTTGGAGTCCCTAGATATTTAATGACTGATGGTGGTTCACATTTTATTCATGGTGCTTTCTGTAAAATGCTTGCTAAGTATGATGTTAATCATAGAATTGCATCTCCTTATCACCCATACTCTAGTGGTCAAGTATAATTGAGTAATAGAGAGCTCAAATTAATTTTTCAAAAGACTGTCAATAGGTCTAGAAAGAATTGGTCCAAGAAACTTGATGATGCATTATGGGCCTATAGAACTGCATATAAAAATCTATGGGTATGTCTCCGTATAAAATGGTTTATGGAAAATCATGTCACTTAACTCGCGAACTAGAACACAAGGCATATTGGGCTATTAAAGAGCTCAACTATGATTTTAAACTTGCTGGTGAGAAGAGGTTATTTGATATTAGCTCACTTGATGAATGGAGAACCCAAGCCTACGAAAATGCCAAGTTGTTTAAAAAAAGTTAAAAGATGGCATGATAAAAGGATACAAAAGCGTGAGTTTAATGTAGGTGATTATGTACTGCTATACAACTCTCGTTTAAGATTTTTTGCAAGAAAACTTCTCTCTAAATGGGAAGTCCCCTACGTTATCGAGGAGGTCTATCATTCCGGTGCCATAAAAATCAACAACTTCGAAGGCACAAATCCGAAGGCGGTGAACGGTCAAAGAATTAAACATTATATCTCAGGTAATCCTATAAATGTTGATCCAATGTTATTCAAACCGTAACCCCGGAGGAATACATAAGGGACACTTTCCGGAACGTTTCAGACTCCGAAAAGGAATAGCTATGTGGTACAGTAAGTAAACCGACTCCAGAACAGTTTTTAAGGCAATATTTCTCTATTTTGGAATATTTAGAAAAATAGAAAAAATAAGAAGCAGTCCGGGAAGGACACGAGGCCTCCACGAGGGTGGAGGGCGCGCCCTACCCTACTGGGCGCGCCCCCCTACCCCGTGGGCACCTCGTGTGCTCTCTGGACTCCGTTTTCTTGCACAATACGTCTTGTGGTCGGTAAAAATTCATTATATAATCTCTCAAGAGTCAGTTGGGGAGAGCCGGGTGTCTCATCCGGCATCGGAACCAAGGACAAACAGCGATGCTGACCACTTTGGGCCAGCAACGGAGGAAGAGATTGAGGCTGATTTGATGAGGATAGATGCCATGGAGGACCAAGAAGTCACTTCTCACTTCCGAGCTGGGTTCACGATGGGAGAACTATAGAGCTCAACCATTCCAAACTCGGTTATCCCTTCCAATGTTAGATTTCTTTCTTATGAAAATATGAAGAAGAGTGTCACTTGTTCTCCCGCAGCTATGCAACACCCTTGGGTGCAAGGAGCTGTAGCCGTTACAGGGAAGCTTCATAAGGAAGTAACGGACCTCAAGCAGCAACTCAATAAGCTCGAGGAGGAGAATCGTATCCTGAGAAGCATCATCACCAAGAATATTACACCATCCCCGAAGAAGGAGACATAATCTCATGGGTATGGGCACTCCCCTTGGCAACTGCCAAGTTTGGGGGAGGTGCCCCGGTATCGTATCACCATCACTTTTATATTTACCGTTTTTCTTAGTTTGGTCCTTTTGGTAATATCTTGATCTAGGAGAATAAAAGCTTTTAGTATGATCTAGTTGTGAGTTTTGCTTTATGATCCTTCTATGTAATCGAGTCCGTGAGCTATATATAATAAAGATTAGTGTTGAGTCAAGGGCTTGATTATTTTGCCATGATCTTAAGTGAATAAAAGAAAAGAGAAATAAATAAAAAGGGAAACAAAGAGATCATATGGATCTTATGGAGAGTAATGAGCTCACATAGAAAAAGTATGATGAATAAAAGTTGTTGAGAGTTGACAAACATAGTTTTGGTCATCGTTGCAATTAATAGGAAGTAATAAAGAAAGAGAGGTCTTCACATATAAATATACTATCTTGGAAATCTTTTATGATTGTGAGCACTCATTAAAATATGACATGCTAAAGAGTTGACATTGGACAAGGAAGACAACATAATGGGTTATGTTTTCTTACATCTGAGATAAATTATATTGTCATGGATCATCCAACATGGTTGAGCTTGCCTTTGCCCCTCATGCTAGCCAAGTTCATTGTTCCAAGTAGAGATACTACTTGTGCTTCCAAATACCCTTAAACCAGTTTTGCCATGAGAGTCCACCATACCTACCTATGGATTGAGTAAGACCCTCCAAGTAAGTAGTCATCGGTGCAAGCAATAAAAATTGCTCTCTAAATATGTATGACATATTAGTGTGGGAGAAAATAAGCTTTATACGATCATGTGATATGGAAGAAATAAAAGCGACAGACTGCATAATAAAAGTCCATATCACAAGTGGCAATATAAAGTGACGTTCTTTCGCATTAAGATTTTGTGCATCCAACCATAAAAGTGCATGACAACCTCTGCGAAGGGACTATCTTTTACTTTTATCTCCTACCTTGCATAAGAGTCATGGTGATCTTCACCCTTTATTTTTACATTTTATCCTTTGGAAAGCACAGTATGTTGGAAAGATCCTGGTACATATGGCTAATTGGATGTGAGTTTTCATGAACTATTATTGTTGACATTACCCTTGAGGTAAAGCGTTGGGAGGCAAAACTATAAGCCCCTATCTTTCTCTGTGTCCGATTAAAACTCCATACCCATAAGTATTGCATGAGTGTCAGCAATTATGAAAGACTATATGATAGTTGAGTATGTGGGCTTGCTGAAAAGCTCTTATATTGACTCTTTCCTATGTTATGATAAATTGCAATTGCTCCAATGAACGAGATTACAATTTGTTAGTTGTCAATGAAGTTTATGATTCATACTTGAAATTGTGACTGAATTATTACTCTAGCATAAGAAATCATATGACAAGAATTATATAAGCTGATGTTCTAAGAATGATCATGATGCCCTCATGTCCGTATTTTACTTTTACCGAAACCTCTATCTCTAAACATGTGGACATATTTTTCGATTTCGGCTTTCGCTTGAGGACAAGCGAGGTCTAAGCTTGGGGGAGTTGATACGTCCATTTTGCATCATGCTTTTACATCGATATTTATTGCATTATGGGCTGTTCTTACACATTATGTCACAATACTTATGCCCATTCTCTCTTATTTTACAAGGTTTACATAAAGAGGGAGAATGCCGGTAGTTGGGATTCTAGGCTGGAAAAGGAGCAAATATTAGAGACCTATTCTGCATAGCTCCAAAAGTCCTGAAACTTCACGGAAGACGTTTTTAGAATATACAAAAAATACCGAGCGCAAGAAGTTCACCAGGGGGGCCACACCCTGCCCACGAGGGTGGGGGGCGCGCCCCTACCTCGTGGGCCCCTTGGTGGCCCTCCGATGGCCATCTTCTGCTATATGGAGTCTTTCGATGAGGAAAAAATCATAAGCCATCTTTTCAGACGAGACTCCGCCGCCACGAGGCGAAACCTTGGCGGAACCAATCTAGGGCTCTGGCGGAGCTGTTCTGCCGAGGAAACTTCCCTCCGGGAGGGGGAAATCATGGCCATCGTCATCACCAAGGCTCCTCTCATCGGGAGAGGGCAATCTCCATCAACATCTTCACTAGCACCATCTCCTCTCAAAACCCTAGTTCATATCTTGTATCCAATTCTTGTCTCCATGTCCGGGATTGGTACTAGTAGTTTGCTAGTAGTGTTGATTACTCCTTGTAGTTGATGCTAGTTGGTTTATTTGGTGGAAGATCATATGTTCAGATCCTATATGCATATCAATACCCCTCTGATTATGAACATGAATATGCTTTGTGAGTAGTTATGTTTGTTCCTGAGGACATGGGAGAAGTCTTGCTATTAGTAGTCATGTGAATTTGGTATTCGTTCGATATTTTGATGAGATGTATGTTGTCTCTCCTCTAGTGGTGTTATGTGAACGTCGACTACATAACACTTCACCATTATTCGGGCCTAGAGGAAGGCATTGGGAAGTAATAAGTAGATGATGGGTTGCTAGAGTGACAGAATCTTAAACCCTAGTTTATGCGTTGCTTCGTAAGGGGCTGATTTGGATCCATATGTTTCATGCTATGGTTAGGTTTACCTTAATACTTTTTTTGTAGTTGCAGATGCTTGCAATAGAGGTTAATCATAAGTGGGATGCTTGTTCAAGTAAGAACATCACCCAAGCACCGGTCCACCCACATATCAAATTATCAAAGTACCGAATGTGAATCATATGAACGTGATGAAAACTAGCTTGACGATATTCCCATGTGTCCTCGGGAGCGCTTTTCTCTATATAAGAGTTTGTCCAGGCTTGTCCTTTGCTACAAAAAGGATTGGGCCACCTTGCTGCACTTTATTTACTTTTGTTACTTGTTGCTCGTTACAAATTATCCTATCACAAAACTATCTGTTACCACTTATTTCAGTACTTGCAGAGAATACCTTGCTGGAAACCGCTTATCATTTCCTTCTGCTCCTCGTTGGGTTCGACATTCTTACTTATCGAAAGGACTATGATAGATCCCCTATACTTGTGGGTCATCAGTCCTCTGTCAAGGACATGTTCTTTAACGAGTTTAGCACATCGCCCAAAGGCGAGTGCTGGAAGATGTCTGCGACGCTGAATTCGAAGATCGATAAACAATCAAGCTCGGCGTCCGTGGCCTCACGTGGTTCGGAACTTACGGCCGGATACGAGTCCGGAGTTCCGCTGACAGAGACGTCGTGAGAGGTTAAGTCTGTATGCGGCTCCAATGCCATGGAATCTGTGGCCTCCGTGGTGGGGTTGATCCTCCTGTCCTTGGATGGCGCAGTTTGCTCCGGATGTAGGGCCAGAGCGGTTACATGAGCAATCTCCTAGATGCGACCAGATGACAGATTTAGGTCATGATCATCGGGGTGACCGGGAGCGGCTACCGCGGTTTCGAATCCGGCGAAGATCAAGTCTCCACGGGTATCCACAACATAGTTCAAGCTCCCAAATCTGACCTGATGGCCAGGGGCGTAGCTTTCGATCTGCTCCAGATGGCCAAGCGAATTGGCCCGCAGTGCGAAGCTGCCAAACACGAAGATCTGTCCGGGGAGGAAAGTTTCTCCTTGGATGGTGTCATTATTGATGATTGAAGGGGGCATCAAACCATTTAGCGACAACACAGGGGAACTCTCAATGAAAGCACCAATGCTGGTGTCAAAACTTGCGGATATCGGGTAGGGGGTCCCGAACTGTGCGTCTAAGGTCGATGGTAACAGGAGACAAGCGACACGATGTTTACCAAGGTTCGGGCCCTCTCTATGGAGGTAATACCCTACGTCCTGCTTGATTGATATTGATGAATATGAGTGTTACAAGAGTTGATCTACCTCGAGATCGTAATGGCTAAACCCTAGAGGTCTAGCGTGTATGGCTATGATAATGAGTATCCTCTATCCGGACTAAGTCCTCCGGTTTATATAGACACCGGGAAGATCTAGGGTTACATAAGGTCAGTTACAAAGAAAGGAATATACATATTCGACGCCAAGCTTGCCTTCCATGCCAAGGTGAGTCCTATCTGGACACGAGTACAGTCTTCGGTCTTCGTATCTTCATAGCCCATCAGTCCGGCCCATAGCCAATAGGCCGGACGCCCGAGGACCCCTTAGTCCACGACTCCCTCAGGGGGGGGTTGTGATTTGATGGCTCATTGGGCATTACTATGGCGCTACGACCGGGGTGTGTCTACCGTGCAGTTGTGCACTCTAATTTGTGCATATGGCACGTGGACCCCGTTGCCGGATGCCCCACATATCAGCGAAAGGAAGTAGAAAGACAGGAGTAACTAGTTACACATAAATATATTTTTGACAGAGAGATACTCACTCTGTTAAGGAATATACAAATATTTTATATCACAACTTTACACATAAGAAAAATCAAGGGGAATATATATAACATATGTAATTATAAAAAACAGAGTTGTTTTTAACATAGTATAGACGAGTTCGTGATGATGGTGTGCCTACCATCCTGCAATATAGGCCGTCCGATTTATATCTGACGAATAGGAAGGAAACTATGACAATTTTGCAAAAAGGTACCCACAGACCCCTCCACATTTGCAAATAAGGCCTTCCCTCGTTCATCCTTTTCTCTCACAAGATAAAATACTCATACAAATGCATCTTGATGTTACGTCCAATGCACGAGCATTATGGGGGTTCAGCTGAGAATATAATACTCGGACAGGCTCATGGTTCTGGACTTTGGGCCGCAGGCCCACCCTGCATGTTTGGGGGCCCATGTGTTCTACCTCAGTGCTTTTCATATTGCAAGCGATCGATACGATGCTGGTTTTAGATGTTGTCGCATGGCGAATACACAGAATTGAATAAAGCACGACAGCTGTTGGAATGAAATCGAACGACAGTTCCCAACCAGCAATGAGAGTTGCAATTCTATCAACGATATACCATGTGATAAATAATATTGTCGTATTACTTATACACACAGGACACCTATTTCACCATGCCAGATTATTACATCAAAATCTCTCGGAGGATAGATCAGTTCAGCAGTTGCGTGCTGCTACAGAAGAATTTCAAAGTTTAATTGGACCAGCTCTCCTTGCCGAGAAAGTTCGATTTTGAGATCATCCCCTACCGCAAGATATGATTTAGATTTGAACCTTGACCATCCTTTTGCATGAATCCTCATGCGACCATCCTTTGTACTTAGGGTATATTGAGCAGGTTCATTCACACCAAGGCTGCACATGGTAAGAGAAACTTGGCCGTTGTCGCCCGGATTGTTGAACGACTCCCTCATTGCTCTAGGAATTCTCTGTTTGCAAACAAGAAGACATACCCAAACAGTTAGATCAACACAGTGAATCATGTGAAACAACATGGAAAGGAAAAAAGAATGAAGCACTTGGGCGGCCAATGCTTACCAAGAAGGTGGACATGTCGGTTTTTGTAAGGACTTTGGTATATGAAGTGCGAACTGCAGCCCAGTCTGTTTTCAGTGCAACTGCTCATTCGGTTGCCACTGCATGGACCGGAGCAGATGCAAGTGCAAGTGTTGGTGCAAGTGCCGAAGCCACTGCTGCTGCCGGAGATGGTGCTCCTTATAGAGCCAGTGCCGGTGTCGGAGCAGGTGCCGGTGTTGATGCCCGATCCTCCGGTAGATCAGCCTGATCCGCTAACGCGGTCGGTGCCCAATCCTCAACTGGATCAGACTGAGTTGCTGCCATTGTCAGTGCTAAAGCAACTATCGGTGCTCGATCCGTTGCTGAAGGTGGTACCGATGTGTGAGACAACGGCGATCGTGTCTAGTCTGCTATGATCAGCTTTCTAACTTGACTAGGCTCCGTGATCGTGATCCATTTTTTTCTTCATTTCTTTTAAACGCGAGAAGGACTAATTGTGGCATTTTTGTTAACCCAAACTGCAGTTCATCATAGGGATTCAGCTTGTACTCAGACAACAGACTGATCCAATTTTTCCTAGTAATATAAGTGATGGACAGTGCCTTCATTACTGACCCGACATAAGAAGTGAAACCTGCAAAAATAGCCATCGTAGAGCAAACCAAACGATTTATTCTGTGAGGAATGTCACATGGCAAAACCTGCATCATAAGCAGGGAAAGAAAGAAAACATGACATTAAATCAATGAGATTTAGATAGTAAATCAATAAGATTTACTTGATGTGACACGAGTGAATCCTTACCAGGAAATCACTATGTTGAAGTACTAAACAAAAGATTGATCGTCCAACTATGGGTGGCATGCAGGGGCCCCGCCTACTCCCACAAGCAGGACAGTCCAAAGGTCGTGACAAATCGTATGGACCGAACATCCATGGGACTGGAAATCCTGGTGGGTGCGATAAACCCTGCAATACATACAGATATTTGAGTGTAACCATAATTGATAAACTGTCCTCACAAAAAAGATGATCTGGATACTTCAAAATATACAGACTGATTTGAGTGGACAGACATTAACATAGACCGTTCTCAGGACTGACCACACACCAAAAGCGGCAGTATTAATAAAAAAATATAGGGTTCACAAACACAAATCAAGTACTGAACAATAGTACTTACTACAGACAAGCAAAGTTGCACTAATTAAACTCTGTAGACTATTTCTTGCCATGAACCTACAAGATGAACCCCGCATAACTAACTAGGCCATGGACTTCACGAGAGATGTCTACATGCACCATCACCATCTCGTCAACCTTGGAGAACCTAACCGAGTGGTCTTTCCACTCATAAACATGATGATGAAGACATGCCGCATCAGATTTGTTGGGAAGCTTTACAAGAACCAAACCCTTCATAATCGAAGGCACAACCAGGAAAGTGTTGTGGTCAAGTACAGCCTCGAGAACACGCCTGACAACAATGCTATAGGAAAACACTAGCTCAGGACACATGGGGACAAGGATACAGCAGCTGGATAGTTTAGCAGTAGAACTCATCTTCAGGTATTCCAGTTCACACGTCATGACTTTGAGAACTTCATCTCCACTGAGGACCTGGTTCTAATTCAAACGGAAACCATATTTTATTACTACCTCCGTTCAGAAATATAAGATGATTTTCGATATTATACTCCATATATGACTACATATACGCGTAGAAATGAGTGAACAAAGACACTAGAACATGTCTTCAAAGGCATGAGAGCAGAGGGATTACTTGCAATATGCATAACACAAGTTACTGAGGCAAATATACCCTCTTCAAAGGTAGCATTGATGTTCATAAAGTACTCCCTCCGTCCCAAAATTTGTGTCTTAGATTTGTCTAGATATGGATGTATCAAGTCATATTTTAGTATTAGATACATCCGTATCTAGACAAATCTAAGACAAGAAATTTGGGATAGAGGGAGTAGTTGAAAGTAATCTATAAGAAATCAGTGTCAACCTCTCGCATGTTTTGGTCAAAAGAGGAATTTAGAACCATCATTTGGCACACAAAAATCACATGCAAGATCACCCAGAAAGTTGTACTACTAGTACTAGTACTGCGTGTTAGATGAAAAAACACAATCAAGATCGAGAAAAAAGATCGTCAAGAAGAGATATTACCTGGACTTGCTTAATGATGGATCCCGGAGAGGGGGGCTTGGACAGGGCGATGGCTTTCAGCTTGTCTGCGGTAGTCTCGGTAGGGTGCTTGCGCTTCTTCGTACCATGAGCCTCAACAGTTTTGTCCAAAGCCATAGACATCACTTCGGCCAGTGCTCCAGCGTCCATCAAGAAACTGTCAAATAGAAATAAAAGAAAAGAAACCATAATCACAAACCCAAAAGAAGAACAGAGAGGGAGTTATAGGATCAGTCTCGGGGTTGCAAGATCGGGCCTTGGCCAGAATCAATACCATTGATGCGCTCACCTTTCCTTCTTTGGGAGAGAAGAACAATGGCGGAAGCAGGTCAGGGTTTTCTTGAAGAAATGAGGAACAAGATGAGGGAGAAGTGAGTTGGGTAGAGAGGAAGCTGAGAGAGAAGAGTGAAATGATGGTTGCTTCGTCCGTCCAACTTACTGCTGGAAAGGAGGGGGTTTTGTGATTTTACGGCTCATTGGGCATTACTGTGGCGCTTCGATCGGGGTAGTCTACTGTCACTCTACTATGGAGTAATTGAGTGCATGGCTGGTGGACCCCGATGCTGACTGTCCCACACGTCGGCGAAAGTGGGTTAATTAGGTGTTGTTTGGTTTGTGACTATGGTTGCCACATATTGCCACACCTAAGGTTAGGCAACTTTGACCAACTTAGGAGGGTGTTTGGTTCAAGCCTTACCTTAGGCAATATACTTTTTGCCACACTAGGGTTCCACATGGTATACACTCAAAAAGTGTGGCAAGATTCCCTTAGGCTTGCCAATTTGTGGCTCTTATTTTGAAAAACTAACCTTAGGCAAGTGTGGCAAGAAATGTGTGGAAAAATGTGGCACTCCTAGGTCTATAACCAAACAGCCCCTTAGTGCATGGCTGGAGGAGGATCTGCACGGTAGAGCGTGTCCACTGTTTTTCTGAAGAAAAAAATGATTACAGCAAGCGTTTCCACTCTTACGACGGAGGAGTGCGAAACACGACAACCACTTGAACATACATAGTGCTCCTACTACTAGGCATGTGCATTGGTTCATACGTCAGTACTACATAATCTTGTTGCTAGTGTAGTAAGATATGACGACAACAAATGATGTTGCGCGCATGTCAACTATATGAACAGTAATGTAGTAACATAGTACCGCTTTTTCGACTGTCCGGTCGAGAATGAACGGTGAGATCAATGTTAACAGAACTAGGTCTACAGCGCATAGAGAGTACGGTGCTACAGTACTCCATGAAACATGAACCATATGAAGCACGAATAGTGTTAGGCAGGGTGTATGAAGGGTGCACGGGATGGGAGAAAAAGTTCCCTTCTCGACCCACTTTTGGGTGTTTGGCAGAGTGCATGAAGGGTGCATGAGTCCACATTAGTAGGTTAACACAAATACACGAAGAGGAAACAACTATATTGAGATGAGAATGCAACCAAACACACCCACACGCTTTGTGCTACAGTGACTGATCTGCACCGTCTGAGTTTGATCCAACGGTCATGTTGCACCGAGAGATGGACATGCCCATGCAGAGGGCGCCTAAACAACACCGAAGTCCCTCTGCTTCTCAAGGTGCACGGCGTTGGTGATGCAGGGGGCGAAATGGCTGAAAGGCAATGCAATCTACGGGAAGGCGGAGGGAACCAGCCGAGGAGCCGGGAATCTTTTCGTTTTCACCATGGTAAAACACCAGTCGATGACTTCTTACATAAGGGACTAGTGAGTTTTACAGGCGGAGTCATCGTGACTAATTGCTGCCGCGCCTGCTCCCGTCAATAAAAAAAATTAAAAATCATGCCGTGCCTGCTCCCGTCCATCAAAAAATTAAAAATCCTGCTGCACCCAAACATCAGAGCAACGCCGCGGTGGATATTTAAATTTACCTGCAGGCAAGTAGATAAAAAAGGGGTGAAAAAACAAATGTGGTGGAGGCCTAGCTAATCGGTCGAACTAGGCCAACTAGCTAGCCACCATGCTTCACTGATGTACTCAGCGGGAAAGGTGGTCTTTCGTGATTTGATGACTCATTTACTTGCTTCGGCGAAAATGCATGGTAGGGCGTCCCACGTAAGGAAGAATATATGCGTGCACCACCCGGGAGAACCTCGAAACTGCACGGTAGGGTGTGCCATGTCTCAGCATGGAGGAAAAATGTGTGTGCAAAAATATATAGTATCTGTCGTAGTACCTATGGTTCGACCTCGGGACCCAACCAGTCGGTCGAAAACACCCCACTAGCCACACAGCTTCATCATGCTAACGTGGCATGGAGGATAGGTGTGGTTAGCTCCGTCTTGACGAGCCACAACGTCTCTTGTTCTAGGCGATTCTTCTATTTTCCAAGCTTTTATTTAGTTGTAATAACAGCACGGCAATCTACCACCGCTCTTCGTGTGTGCCCGTGCAAAGGTTAGACGATGGAGAGAAGAGAGAGATCGCAGACCTGGGACCCACCAGTAAGTGAGTCAACGGTCATGCACGTGTTCACGAGGCACTCCCTCTACTCTACTCAACGTAATACTGTATAAAATCAAGTTATGGGACAAAGCCAACAACCGTTGTTGTTTGAGGCTATCGACTTACGCTTTGTAGTCTAGGTTGCCAGTTCAAATCTCATCTTTAGATTTGTTAGTTTTAGGTCCAAATTTGATTAATGACAAGTGGGACCACCGTGTGTTGTTCCGATATTTCAGTGTAGGATGGTTTTTTGAACATACACTTTGCGTGGTTAGACAAGTAACGACACGACTTACACATATCTTGCAACTTTACGAACAAAAATGACAATGGCATAGAATATCACATCCACCCCACAGCTTAGATGCTATGGTGATACAAGTTTTTACACCATTGGTAGTGAGATCCAATGGCTTGGGAGTAGTCTTTGTATTTATGCGCAATTTCCAAACTCTCCAAAGATTTTTTTTGCAAATAAAACATTCAGGCCTCGTGTGTGCCGCTGCATCTTGGATCCAACGGCTTCCAGTTGTTCATATTAGGTGCTCCCCGTAGCTTAATTACCTGCTACGGTGATATGAGCATCTAGGTCATATGATCAGTGATCAGATGGCACATGCGTAGTACTTGTACTCTCTGTGCAATTCCCAAACTCTCTCAGCCGTATATTGCAAAAACATTCAAACCTCCTACTGTGGGCCGTTAGATCTCCGTGAACTCGTATCACCATAGAATCTACGGTGCGGGAGCACCTCATATTCTCCCGTTCGAGAAAACATAAGGTGCTCTCGCAGCTTGGATGCTATGGTGATACGAGCTTCGAGGTCCTTTGAACTGAGATCCAATGGCATCTGAGCAGTCTTTGTGCTTGTAAGCAGTGGTCGAACTCTTTGGGGGCTTTTCTGCAAAAAACCATCCGAACCACCGAGGAGGTGTTGGGTCACAAATCCAACGGCTCCGAAGATCTTGTATCACCAAAGCATCTAACGTGTGGTAGCACATGATATTCTTACCTACATGAGTATATGATATCCTCCTTTATCTTAGATGCTACGATGATACAAGCTTCGAGGTCGTTGGATATGGGATCCAAGGGCATGTGAGTAATTTTCGTACAAATTGTGTGCAATTCTCAAACTCATCAAGGTTTCCGGTAAAAATACTAAGACATCATGTGAGCTGCTATATCTCAGATCTACAAGCTCCAAGCAACTCGTATCGGCATATAGCATCTAAGGTATGGGGCACATGATATTCTCCCGGGGAGGAGGGTGGGGTGCACAACCAATCGGTGGTTGGGAGAGTGGGGACAAATATAATCTAAACAACCCTAAACAGAGCTTCACAATTTTATCTAAGGTCTAGGGGTTGACCCCCGACAATCATAGCTCTGCCTAATTAAACACAGCAGTTGCATGTACTGTAGTACTAGACTTAATATTCATGTTTCAGTTTCATGTTCATTTTAAATATTGAATTGAGGACCATGCATGTCTTATATTTTACTCCCTTCGTTCCTAAATATTAGTCTTTTTAGAGATTTCAAATGGACTGGCACATATGGATCTATATAGACATATTTTAGAGTGTAGATTCACTCATTTTGGTCCGTATGTAGTCACTTGTTGAAATCTCTTAAAGACTAATATTTAGGAACATAAGGAGTATTTTTGAATTTGTGCCATACATGTATGGTTTGGGAAAATAGATGCACTATACTTATTGGATTGTTGTTGTGTTCGTGTGTGTGTGTGTGGTCATATGCTTGATACATAAAAAGTTTTCTCACCTCCATATTATTCATCTTTTAAATTTGAATTTGCATTGAAAAACTTAGTAGGGATACCATAAAATGTGAAATCCACGTTGAGATCACTATATCACAAACTCACTCTAATTCAACAACTCGTCATAAATCAATTACCACGTTGAGATTAGTATTTGCAAGGAAAATACGGCTGTAATACACATAGATTCGTTCGGCAATTTAAAAGGTTCCTTTCGTATTCTCGAATGGTAGGACCCAACGGCGTACCAGCTAGACCTTGGCTTGTGTTGATCCTAAAAAATAAAAAAAACCGGGCTCGTGTCCTTCTGGTGGCGTGCGTGGTACGCACATTAGGCAACCTCAACCTGTCGAGCCTCCGCATTTCGAGTCGAAATATCTGGCGGCTAGAATTCCAGCCCTAGGAAATTCCCCTCATGACCCCAGTCCATAATGACTACCGATGAACAACGGAGGGATGCTTTAGTAACTAGACAACGTTACCTACCGTGCCGAGCATGGTTCAATTCCCTTTGTCGCCACTCGCCAAGGTCACCCGCCAACTCTACTACTACTACAGGATGAGCACAGAATTGAGCCCGTTTGTTCATGCCTAGTACTTGAGTTAATATATCAGGCAATGCACTGTTACAGAGGGATTATCCTTTTACTCTGCATATATAACTTGTCTGAAGTCTAACTAAGCAAAATGTTTGACCAAATCCTTTCTTAAGAAATACAACAGGACAGATGTATGGCTTGAAAGTTTATTGCATGATGCAGGTTATGATATTGTTTCGAATCCTGGATCTTAAATTTCAGAAAATCCAAAAGTGACCATAAATTCTTTAAACTGAGCATGGTCATGTGATATGGAACAAATATTACTTCATAAATTTTTTCTTAAATTTGAGACAAGCTGCTTATGACAAGTTGCACAAATGAAGAGCCATGGTATTTTGGAACAAAGACCTGTCACGTTAAGGCGAACGCTTTCACAATTGAAACCGTGGGCGTTTACGTGTCGCCATGAGTCCCGCTTCTTATCGGCAGGTGCCGTCCGAGCAAGCGTGTGAGTTGACGGGAGGCATGCGAGCAGACCGCTACGCCGGGTGACAGGGACGCGTGCGAGCAGACCGGTGTGCAGGCTCAACGGGAGGCGAGCCCTTTGACCAGGCTCCGCCGCCCACCTTCGTCCCAACTGCTCCCACTTTTAATGTTGCCGGCACCATAGTTTAAAATCAACCCCGCACTACCCGATATCGCTACAATCTTCTCTCTTCCTCTCCGATTCTCCTGCCATCTACCTCCAACCAGCCTGACGTAAACGTACGCCATGTGATACGTCTCCAACGTATCTATAATTTTTTTATTGTTCCATGCTATTATATTATCTATTTTGGATGTTAATGGGATTTATTTTACACTTTGTATTATTTTTGGGACTAACCTATTAACCGGAGGCCCAGCCCAAATTGCTGTTTTTTTCCTATTTCGGTGTTTCATAGAAAAGGAATATCAAACGGAGTCAAAATGGAATGAAACCTTCGGGAGCGTGATTTTTGGAACAAACGTGATCCAGGGGACTTGGAGTGGATGTCAAGCAATCAACAAGGCGACCATGAGGCAGGGGCGCGCCCACCCACTTGGGCGCACCCTCCATCCTCGTGGGCCCCTCGTTGCTCCACCGACCTACTTCTTCCACCTATATATATGGACATACCCCGAAAACATCCAGGAGCACCACGAAAGCCTATTTCCACCGCCGCAATCTTCTGTACCAAACAAATCCCTTCTTGGGGCCTTTTTCGGAGCTCCGCTAGAGGGGGCATTGATCATGGAGGGCCTCTACATCAACTCCATGGCCCCTCCGATGTTGTGTGAGTAGTTTACCTCAGACCTTCAGGTCCATAGCTAGTAGCTAGATGGATTCTTCTATATCTCTTTGGATCTCAATACAAAGTTCTCCTCGATTCTCTTGGAGATCTATTCGATGTAATCTTCTTTTGCGGTGTATTTGTCGAGATCCGATGAATTGTGGGTTTATGATCAAGTTTATCTATGAACTATATTTGAATCTTCTCTAAATTCTTTTATGTATGACTGGTTTATCTTTCCAAGTCTCTTCGAATTATCAGTTTGGTTTGGCCTACTAGATTGATCTTTCTTCCAATGGGAGAAGTGCTTAGATTTGGGTTCAATCTTGCGGTGCTCGATCCCAGTGACAGAAAGGGAAACGACATGTATTGTATTGTTGCCGTCGAGGATAAAAATATGGGGTTTATATCATATTGCGTGAGTTTATCCCTCTACGTCATGCCATCTTGCTTAAGGTGTTACTCTTTTCTTATGAACTTAATACTCTAGATGCATGCTGGATAGCGATTGATGTATGGAGTTATAGTAGTAGATGCAGGCAGGAGTCGGTCTACTTGTCACGGACGTGATGCCTATATACATGATCATACCTAGATATTCTCATAATTATTCGCTTTTCTATTAATTTCTCGACAATAATTTGTTCACCCACCGTAATACTTATGCTATCTTGAGAGAAGCCACTAGTGAAACCTATGGCCCCCGGGTCTATTTTCCATCATACAATTTTCCAATCTATTTTATTTTGCAATCTTTACTTTCAATCTATATCATAAAAATACTAAAAATATTTATCTTATTATTATCATCTCTATCAGATCTCACTCTTGCAAGTGGCCATGAAGGGATTGACAACCCCTTTATCACGTTGGTTGCGAGGTTCTTATTTGTTTGTGTAGGTACGAGGTGACTCGCGCGTGGTCTCCTACTGGATTGATACCTTGGTTCTCAAAAATGAGGGAAATACTTAAGCTGCTTTACTGCATCACCCTTTCCTCTTCAAGGGAAAACCAACGCAGTGCTCAAGAGGTAGCAAGAAGGATTTCTGGCGCCGTTGCCGGGGAGATCTACGCCAAGTCAAGACATACCAAGTACCCATCACAACTCCTATCCCTTGCATTACATTATTTGCCATTTGCCTCTCGTTTTCCTCTCTCCCACTTCACCCTTGCCGTTTTATTCTCCCTCTCTTTCCATTTGCCTCTTTTGCTTCTTTGCTTGTTTTCTTGTGTGTTGGATTGCTTACTTGTCACGATGGCTCAAGATAATACTAAATTGTGTGACGTTGCCAATACCAACAATAATGATTTTATTAGCACTCCGATTGCTCCTCTTACCGATGCTGAATCTTGTGAAATTAATACTGCTTTGCTAAATCTTGTCATGAAAGATCCGTTTTCTGGACTTCCTAGTGAAGATGTGGCTTCCCATCTAAACAACTTTGTTGATTTGTGTGATATGCAAAAGAAGAAAGATGTGGATAATGATATTGTTAAACTTAAGCTATTTCCGTTTTCGCTTAGAGATCGTGCTAAAGCTTGGTTTTTGTCTTTGCCTAAAAATAGTATTGATTCGTGGAATAAGTGCAAAGATGCTTTTATATCTAAGTATTTTCCTCCCGCTAAGATCATCTCTCTTAGAAACGATATTATGAATTTTAAGCAACTTGATCATCAGCATGTTGCACAATCTTGGGAGAGGATGAAATTAATGATACGTAATTGCCCTACACATGGATTGAATTTATGGATGATTATACAAAAAATTTATGCCGGATTGAATTTTACTTCTAGAAATCTTTTAGATTCGGCCGCGGGAGGCACTTTTATGTAAATCACTTTAGGACAAGCTACCAAACTCCTAGATAATATTATGGTTAATTATTCTCAATGGCACACTGAAAGATCTACTAGTAAAAAGGTGCATGCAATTGAAGAGATTAATGTTTTGAGTGGAAAGATGGATGAACTTATGAAATTGTCTGCTAATAAGAGTGCTTCTACTAATCCTAATGATATGCCTTTGTCTAATTTTATTTAGAATAATAATGAATCTATGGATGTGAATTTTGTTGGTAGGAACAATTTTGTTAACAAGGCATATAGAGGTAATTTTAGTTCTAGGCCATTTCCTAGTAATTCCTCTAATAATTATGGTAATTCCTACAACAATTCTTATTGAAATTATGATAAGATGCCCTATGATTTTGAATCTAGTATTGAAGAATTTATTAGTTTGCAAAAGAATTTCAATGCTTTGATTGAAGATAAAATGCTTAAGATTGATGAATTTGCTAGGAACGTGGATATAATTTCTCTTGATGTTGATTCTTTGAAACTTAGATCTATTACACCTAAGCATGATATCAATGAGTCTCTCAAATCCATGAGAATTTCCAATGATGAGTGCAAAGAAAGAACCGCTATAATGCGTGCTAAGAAAGATTGCTTTGTGAAGGCGTGTTCTTCTAGTTTTCATGATAATAAAGATGAAGATCTAAAAGTGATTGATGTGTCCCCTATTAAATCCTTGTTTTGCAATATGAATCTTGATAATGATGGGACTGGAGATGAGTCAACTTTACTTAGAAGGCATCCCAAAAGTTCGGAGTTTTTAGATCTTGATGCAAAAGTTGATAAAAGTGGGATTGGAGAGGTCAAAACTGTAGATAGCAACGAACCCACTATTTTGGATTTCAAGGAATTTAATTATGGTAATTGCTCTTCCATATATTGTATTTCCTTGTTTCAATCCGTGCAAAATTCTCCCCATACTTATAGTCAAAATAAAGCTTTTACTAAACATATCGTTGATGCTTTGATGCAATCTTCTGAAGAAAAACTTGAGTTGGAAGTTTCTATCCCTAGAAAACTTTATGATGTTTGGGAACCTACTATTAAAATAAAAATTAAAGATCATGAATGCTATTCTTTGTGTGATTTGGGTGCTAGTGTTTCCACAATCCCAAAAACATTGTGTGATTTGGGTGCTAGTGTTTCCACGATCCCAAAAACATTGTGTGATTTGCTAGGTTTCTGTGAATTTGATGATTGTTCTTTAAACTTGCAACTTGCGGATTCCACTATTAAGAAACCTATGGGAAAGATTAATGATGTTTTTATTGTTGCAAATAGGAATTATGTGCATGTATATTTCATTGTTCTTGATATAGATTGCAATCCTTCATGTCCTATTATTCTTGGTAGACCGTTCCCTAGAACGATTGGTGCAATTATTGATATGAAAGAAGGGAATATTAGATTCCAATTTCTGTTAAGGAAAGGAGTGGAACACTTTCCTAGAAATAAAATTAAATTGCCTTATGAATCAATTTTGAGAGCCACTTATGGATTGCCTACCAAAGATGGCAATACCTAGATCTATCTTCGCTTTTATTCCTAGCCAGGGGTGTTAAACAATAGCACTTGTTGGGAGGCAACCCAATTTTATTTTTATTCCTTGATTTTTGCTCCTGTTTATTAATAAATAATTTATCTAGACTCTGTTTTGGTTTTGTGTTTTGTGTTTAATTATTGTTTGTGCCAAGTAGAACCGTTGGGAAGACTTGGGGAAAGTCTTTTTTATCTTGCTATAAAAAACAGAAACTTTAGCGCTCACGAGAATTGCTGCCATTTTTTATTGGGAAGTGCTATGTAGTTAATTATTTTTGAAGATTATTAATAGATAAATTCCTCACGTCCAGAAATTTATTTTAGAATTTTTGGGTTCCATAAGTTTGCGTTAGTTACAGATTACTACAGACTGTTCTGTTTTTGACAGATTCTGTTTTTCGTGTGTTGTTTGCTTATTTTGATGAATCTATGGCTAGTAATAGAGTTTATAAACCATAGAGAAGTTGGAATACAGTTGGTTTAACACCAATATAAATAAATAATGAGTTCATTACAGTACCTTGAAGTGGTGTTTTGTTTTCTTTAGCTAACGGAGCTCACGAGATTTTCTGTTAAGTTTTGTGTTGTGAAGTTTTCAAGTTTTGGGTAAAGATTTGATGGATTATGGAACAAGGAGTGGCAAGAGACTAATATTGGGGATGACCAAGGCACTCCGAGGTAAAATCCAAGGACACCAAAAGCCTAAGCTTGGGGATGCCCCGGAAGGCATCCCCTCTTTCGTCTTCATTCATCGGTAACTTTACTTGGAGCTATATATTTATTCGCCACATGATATGTGTTTTGTTTGGAGCGTCTTATATGATTTGAGTCTTTAATTTTTAGTTTACCACAATAATCCTTGCTGTACACACATTTTGAGAGAGACACGCATGAATTGTAACTTATTAGAATACTCTATGTGCTTCACTTATATCTTTTGAGCTATATAGTTTTTGCTCTAGTACTTCACTTATATCTTTTAGACCATGGTGGTGGTTTCATTTTATAGAAATAATTGATCTCTCATGCTTCACTTATATTATTTTGAGAGTCCTTTAGAACAACATGGCAATTTTCTTTTAGGCATAATAAGAAGCTTTCATATAAGTTTGCGTTAGTTACAGATTACTACAGACTGTTCTGTTTTTGACAGATTCTGTTTTTCGTGTGTTGTTTGCTTATTTTGATGAATCTATGGCTAGTAATAGAGTTTATAAACCATAGAGAAGTTGGAATACAGTTGGTTTAACACCAATATAAATAAATAATGAGTTCATTACAGTACCTTGAAGTGGTGTTTTGTTTTCTTTAGCTAACGGAGCTCACGAGATTTTCTGTTAAGTTTTGTGTTGTGAAGTTTTCAAGTTTTGGGTAAAGATTTGATGGATTATGGAACAAGGAGTGGCAAGAGACTAATATTGGGGATGACCAAGGCACTCCGAGGTAAAATCCAAGGACACCAAAAGCCTAAGCTTGGGGATGCCCCGGAAGGCATCCCCTCTTTCGTCTTCATTCATCGGTAACTTTACTTGGAGCTATATATTTATTCGCCACATGATATGTGTTTTGTTTGGAGCGTCTTATATGATTTGAGTCTTTAATTTTTAGTTTACCACAATAATCCTTGCTGTACACACATTTTGAGAGAGACACGCATGAATTGTAACTTATTAGAATACTCTATGTGCTTCACTTATATCTTTTGAGCTATATAGTTTTTGCTCTAGTACTTCACTTATATCTTTTAGACCATGGTGGTGGTTTCATTTTATAGAAATAATTGATCTCTCATGCTTCACTTATATTATTTTGAGAGTCCTTTAGAACAACATGGCAATTTTCTTTTAGGCATAATAAGAAGCTTTCATATAAGTGCATTGAATACTAAGAGAAGTTTGATACATGATGATTGTTTTGAGATATGGAGATAGTGATATCAAAGTTGTGCTAGTTGACTAGTTGTGAATTTGAGAAATACTTGTGTTGAAGTTTGCAAGTCCCGTAGCATGCACGTATGGTAAACATTGTGTAACAAATTTGAAACATGAGGTGTTCTTTGATTGTCTTCCTTATGAGTGGTGGTCGGGGACGAGCGATGGTCTTTTCCTACCAATCTATCCCCCTAGGAGCATGCGCGTAATACATAGTTTTTTATGACTTGTAGATTTTTGCAATAAGTATGTGAGTTCTTTATGACTAATGTTGAGTCCATGGATTATACGCACTCTCACCCTTCGGTACCGTGCATTGCCCTTTCTCACCTTGAGAGTTTGTGCAACCTTCGCCGATGCATCCGAACCCCGTGATACGATCGCTCTATCACACATAAACCTCCTTATATCTTCCTCAAAACAGCCACCATACCTACCTATTATGGCATTTCCATAGCCATTCCGAGATATATTGCCATGCAACTTTCCACCATTCCGTTTATTATGACATGCATCATCATTGTCATATTGCCTTGCATGATCATGTAGTTGACATCGTATTTGTGGCAAAGCCACCGTTCATAATTATTTCATACATGTCACTCATGAGTCATTGCACATCCCGGTACACGGCCGAAGGCATTCATATAGAGTCATATCTTGTTCTAGTATCGAGTTGTAACCATTGAGTTGTAAATAAATAGAAGTGTGATGATCATCATTAATAGAGCATTGTCCCAATGAAAAAAGATAAAGGCCAAATAAAAAAGAGAAAGCCCAAATAAATTAAATAAATAAAAAGGGGCAATGCTACTATCGTTTTTCCACACTTGTGCTTCAAAGTAGCACCATGATCTTTATAATAGAGAGTCTCTTGATTTGTCATTTTCATATACTAGTGGGAATTTTTCATTATAGAACTTGGCTTGTATATTCCAACAATGGGCCTCCTCAAGTTCCCTAGGTCTTCGTGAGCAAGCAAGTTGGATGCACACCCACTTAGTTTCTTTTGTTGAGCTTTCATACATTTATAGCTCTAGTGCATCCGTTGCATGGCAATCCCTACTCCTTGCATTGACATCAATTGATGGGCATCTCCCTAGCCCATTGATTAGTTCTCCTTTTTGTCTTCTCAACATAACCCCCTTCATTATATTCTATTACACCCATAGTGCTATATCCATGGTCCGCGCTCATATATTGCGTGAAAGTTGAAAAAAGTTTGAGATTACTAAAGTGTGAAACAATTGCTTGGCTTTTCATCGGGGTTGTGCATGATGAGAGCATTCTGGTGTGACAAAAATGGAGCATGACCAAACTATATGATTTTTTAGGGATGAACTTTCTTTGGCCATGTTATTTTTAGAAGACATGATTGCTTAGTTAGTATGCTTGAAGTATTATTATTTTTATGTCAATATTAAACTTTTATCATGAATCTTTCGGATATGAAAATTCATGCCACAATAAAGAAAAATCAAATTGAGAAATATGTTAGGAAGCATTCCACATCAAAAATTCTGTTTTTCTCATTTACCTACTCGAGGACGAGCAGGAATTAAGCTTGGGGATGCTTGATACGTCTCCAACATATCTATAATTTTTGATTGTTCCATGCTATTATATTATCTGTTTTGGATGTTAATGGGATTTATTTTACACTTTTATATTATTTTTGGGACTAACCTATTAACCGGAGGCCCAGCCCAAATTGCTGTTTTTTTGCCTATTTCAGTGTTTCGTAGAAAAGGAAGATCAAACGGAGTCCAAACGGAATGATACCTTCGGGAGCGTGATTTTTGGAACAAACGTGATCCAGGGGACTTGGAGTAGACGTCAAGAAATCAACGAGGCGGCCACGAGGCAGGGGGCGCGCCCACCCCCTGGGCACGCCCTCCACCCTCATGGGCCCCTTGTTGCTCCACTGACCTACTTCTTCCTCCTATATATATTGACATACCCCGAAAACATCCAGGAGCACCATGAACCTTATTTCCACCGCCGTAACCTTCTGTACCCAAGAGATCCCATCTTGGGGCCTTTTCCGGAGCTCCGCCGGAGGGGGCATTGATCACGGAGGGCCTCTACATCAACTCCATGTCCCCTCTGATGATGTGTGAGTAGTTTACCTCAGACCTTCGGGTCTATAACTAGTAGCTAGATGGCTTCTTCTCTCTCTTTGGATCTCAATAGAAAGTTCTCCTCGATTCTCTTGGAGATCTATTCGATGTAATCTTCTTTTGCAGTGTGTTTGTCGAGATCCGATGAATTGTGGGTTTATGATTAAGTTTGTCTATGAAAAATATTTGAATATTCTCTGAATTCTTTTATATATGATTGGTTTATCTTTGCAAGTCTATTTGAATTATCAGTTTGGTTTGGCCTACTAGATTGATCTTTCTTGCAATGGGAGAAGTGCTTAGCTTTGGGTTCAATCTTGCGGTGCTTGATCCCACTGACAGAAAGGGAAACAACACGTATTGTATTGTTGCCATCGAGGATAAAAAGATGGGGTTTATATCATATTGCATGAGTTTATCCCTCTACATCATGTCATCTTGCTTAACGCGTTACTCTGTTCTTATGAACTTAATACTCTAGATGCATGATGGATAGCAGTCGATGTTTGGAGTACTAGTAGTAGATGCAGGCAGGAGTCGGTCTACTTGTCACGGACGTGATGCCTATATACATGATCATACCTAGATATTCTCATAATTATTCGCTTTTCTATCAATTGCTCTACAGTAATTTGTTCACCCACCGTAATACTTATGCTATCTTGAGAGAAGCCACCAGTGAAACCTATGGCCCCCGGGTCTAGTTTCCATCAAAAAAGTTTCCAATCTATTTTATTTTGCAATCTTTACTTTCAATCTATATCATAAAAATACGAAAAATATTTATCTTATTATTATCATATCTATCAGATCTCACTCTTGCAAGTGGCCGTGAAGGGATTGACAACCCCTTTATCGCATTGGTTGCGAGGTTCTTATTTGTTTGTGTAGGTACGAGGTTACTCGCGTGTGGTCTCCTACTGGACTGATACCTTGGTTCTCAAAAACTGAGCGAAATACTTATGTTGCTTTACTGCATCACCCTTTCCTCTTCAAGGGAAAACCAACGTAGTGCGCAATAGGTAGCACCATGTCGCATCACGATGCTCTGCCCTTAGTCTTCCAGTTTCCTGAGGAAGATACCCAGCCGGAGTCTCAAGAACATAAGGCGCTTTGGGACAAGCTTGAACTGGCTTTGCGGGAAGACGCCGCGCTTGTCCCCGCTTCCGTTCCGGCTCCCTTCGCCCCGACTGCGCCAGCGCCCATCCCGTTAGCATCGATGGGCTGGGAGCCGCACATTGTCGCCGAGCTTGATGCCACGGGGTTCCACGAGGTCCCCGCCGACTTTCACGCGCCCGTGCACCTGCCAGTGCATGCTCCTCCGCATGCACTGACGCGCGTGCCCGTGCCGGTGCCCGTGCACCTGCCAGCGCATGCGCCTACGTGTGCACTGATGTGCGCGCCTGTGGCGGTGCACATGCACACGAATATCTCCGTTACGCCATTGATAGCGCATGTCCCCCACGTGGGTGCCAGTGCCCCCCTCAGCGGTATGGATGGCCACCGTCAACCGCTTCCTTGCACCAACGCCAGTCGCCTCCTCCCGCCAATTGACTCGCTCCGAAGTACAGAACATTTTGGCCTTCCTTGAAGCTAGGCCAACGTCCAGGAGTACGCCAACAATGGTGCAAGGCGCCGCCGTCGCCGTCGGTCAGTGGCCCGATACACACAGAGCACGGAAGAGGAGCCGCTTCCCACCGCAAGACGCCCCCCCCCCCGCCGCCATGTAATCTAAATTTGCCATGAAAAACATTCGGATTGCCATGCTTAAAATCCGAACGTTTATCATTTATGTTTATTTTAGATCGATCGTCATATAATTTAAAGTCGGATCAGACTAAACGAAATCTATGGTTTGATGGACTGAATGTTCTGCTAGAGCCATATCAAATTAAATATAAAACGTCATCAAGCCACATGTATTCCTTGTCATCCAACGACCTAGACTGCTTCAATGTCGAGTGCTCAACACGTTTACTGTGCAATTAATTTCATGCCAAAAATAGTGCTAATCATATCCTACTTAATATCCGCATGCACTTAATATACTTCCAAATTAACGTGCATTGCACATACACACTGATTAGTGTTGCTAGTACGGGAAACTGCTGCCGTAACTTGTGAACGCGTCCAGATATGGTCAACAGCAACATCGCCCACGAGTTCTTCATGTTTGCACACATGGAACCCACCAGTAAGTGAAGGCGAATAGTACTAAAAATAATATTACATGTTATCCATTAAATAGGTTGTGGTAATATAAAAACATTATGTGAACAAAGGGAGGTACAACAAACATTGTTGTTCTACGTATGTTGCCTATTGACGTGCGACTTGAAGGCCCTGGTCGCATGTTCGATCCTCGTACTTAATTTTTTAATTTGTATATGGGTCCAAATTTGTTTCACGACATGTGGGCCCCTCAGTGTGTAGTTTGTAGCACTTTAATTTGTGGTTCGAAATTTGTTCCATTCCAAGTGGATTATTGGTGTGTAGTTTTGTAGCTTATTTATAATAATTAAAGAGAACAACAGAGTTTTTTGCAATAATACCATGGTGCAACATTGAAGGCGAGAAAGGACGTGCGAGAGAGCGATGACCAGGCCAGAGGGAAATCAACTAGGGGAGTTGTGGGGGTTGCAACGGTGTTTGGAGTAGTTGTGGGCCGAATGCTATGAAAATATAATCTAAACCGACCGGAATAAATGCCTACACAAATTAATCCAAGGTTGGAGTGCCCCTCGCAATGTAAATAGCTCCGAATTTGCGAGGGATGGGGAGGTAGCTTCAACGTGTGGAAGATACGGCGTGAGAAAGTGAGGTCAATCAAGAGACATATAGATAGAGAGACAAAGTGAGTGTGGTCCGACATTCATTGAACAAATATATATGCTCTAGAGAGATATTGTCCAATTGAGCTTTTGGCAAGGGTGACGGTTGTAAGATAGAGCTTGAGAGATGATCCAGTCACAGACGTGTAGATATATTTTGTGCGTGGGAGGAACCAAGGTCAATCGATCACATAGGGTCGCGTGCGATCGAAAGAGTGAGACAGGTTGGAGAGAGTGACCTAGATAGACAATGTGTGTGAGAGAGTATACAATGTGAATAGGTCTAATTGGGCACAAACATGGTGATATATTGTTTTTGTCCGAGGAAGAGCGAGGTCAATCGAGACATACAGAGAGAGAGAGAGAGGGGGAGAGAGAGACTGAGCGAGCGTGGCCCGCCATGAGGTCAAAAGGGTGGGGTGGCTTGGATGGACTGACCTAGATAGACAATCTGTGTGAGAGAGTATGGAGTGTGTCGATTGAGGCCCGGACAGGGAGATATATCATTTGTGTGTGAAAGAAAATGAGGTTAAACGAGACTCAGATAAATAGAGCGAGATTGAGCGAGTGTGGCCTGCCGTGCGGAAGAAAGAGTGAGATAGTCTCGAGGGAGTGACCTGGATAGACAACATGCATGCGTGCGCATGAGAGGTTGGGGGCTAGATAGGCAATGCATGTATTTAGCGCGAGAGGGTGAGAGGGAGAGGGAGAGAGAGAGAGAGAGCTCGACATGGGATGCAATGGCGGGTGTGTGAGGTAAATACATTTCGTAACAGCGTGGAAAAAGGGGGTTGTGTAATTGAGAGAGTTAGAGATCAAAACATGGAGAGAAAGAATGAATGTGTGTTGGAAACCGATAGCTTCCTAAGGTGGTTAGGAGAGGAAGATTGACCGATACAGGAAGTATGTAGCATGTGTGTGCGGGGGGGGGGGGGGGGCTAAAAACAACATTTGAATGTAGATAGTATGAGACTTAATATCGATGTTTCAATTCGGTGTACATTGTAAGATTTGAACTGAGGACCATACATATGGGTAATTATTTTGAATTCGTGCCATACTAGGTTTCGAAAAGTTGACATTGACTCGATTTGTTGTGCTACTTTGTAGGTCATATGTTCAAATCCATCCAAAAGTTTTCTCACTACCATGGTGTTCATCATATACATATGAATTTGTATTAAAAAAGTAGCATGGATACAGTGAAATGCGAAATCCACGTTAGAATTGGAGATCACTATGTGACACACACTCTAATTCAAATAAAATTATGTGACACACACTCTAATCCACGTTAGCATGGATACCATTCCGATTTTTTTCAAATAACTCCTCATTAATTAATTTATAGTATCTCATTTCGAATGACTAATTATTTGCAAGGAAAACACGAGCATGGTAATACATACAGATTCATTTGCAAATGAAAGAAGATACGTTTGCATTCTCAAATCTCCTCTCAAATGTAGGTGCACCAGGCAGACCAGGGTCGTGTCGTGGTGGTCACGTGTGTCGTACGGTGGCTTAGCACCCAGCCACCCACCCGGACGATGCTTCGGTACCGTAAGGCACCTACCTTTGTGTCTATGACATGTGGGCCCAACAGGTGGCTGGCCCACATGTCAGTGACCCAAAGGCAGGTGCCTTTAAGGCACCGAAGCTGCATCCCACCCACCCCCTCCCTCCCTCCCCCCCTCCCCCCAAAAAAGGACGACTACAAAATAAGTTCGCGCTTCCATGTTTCGGATTGGAATATCTGGCGGCCCCAATTCCAGCCCTGCAAAATCTCCCTTCTCCATCGTCCCCTTCTGTGCCCAGATTGCTCAGATCCCTAATTCATCGCCAACCCAAGCAAAGTTCGAATCGCCCTTCATCACGTCTCTTTCCCCACTTTGTGCCGGACGACGACTACGAAGACGACGGTCGCGCTTCACCACCGCACCGGAGCTACCTCATCTACACCCTTGTTCACCGCATCGGGTGGTCCACCGACAACGTCGGCCGCCGCAACCAACATGCCTCACAGACACCTACTTCCACCGCATTAGGTGCGCTTCATCGACGCCGTCTCCCAGCTCACCGAGGCTACTTCACCGAGCACATCGTCGCACCTCCGCCCCCCGAGGCCGCTGGGGCTTCACCAATAGTCTCGTCCACCGCATCGTAGCGCTCCACTGCCACTCAAGATCTGCATCCGTGCGCGGCCAGCCAACGCTAGCACATCACCCTCAACGGCTCTGAAGTGACTCACACTCTAGCTAGGCGAGCATGCCCAAATGCCGGGCCGAACTATGTATCCACATATCACTCCCTTGTGCACTGTTCCGACGATGTTTGGATATCCTTTCACCGCTCTCTTAGCTTACACGCCTATGCAACTCTGACTTTAACTCTTATTTCTACTGGAGATATCATCTAAAACAAGCAAATCCATTTTTAGTAAAGCATGACGGCGCTACGGGATCTGCTACACATCATGCACACCCATATAACCTTGTAAGTATTTGTCCTCCAGTACAACAGCAAGGTCGATTCCTCTTATTTGATCAACCATTCGCCGTGTCAAAAATGCAGAGGGGGATGGAAGGAGCACAAGGCCTGCACATCCAAGCAAGTGATAACATGGACTTGTACATGGAACATCCCAAGCGCAAGCAGAGCCGCAGTGAGCCTGTACAACGAGCTAGCGTAAGTCCCTACATTTCATTTAATTCGTACTGGCATTCGTGTATGATTTGTGTGCAGTGGCGGATCCACGAATTCAAGTTACCAGGGGCGGACATTTAACTTAAAAAATATGAAGGCACTTGCACTCCGGAAATCAACATAACTTGAGAGATGTGAAGCTACATGCACTTTGAAAACCAGCTAATGGTCCAAAGTAGTCCAGATTATAAACACCAAATGATGCAAGCACCAAAAAAACACAAAATGCAACATGGTGTACAAGGAATACAAACATGGTATGTACCTGCTTGAATTATTCGTTCTCTGGCTGAAAATATCGAAGTGTAATTGCACATATAACCAGTGCGCAAACTGCAAATCAAGATATCTATCCTGCACAAGTATGCCAATAGTTTCAAACAACAGATTAGAAAAGTATTTATGCTACGTTGTCATGGTACGGGGACTTTCTGGTAGATGGCCTCGACGTTTCCTCAAGCCATGAAAATGCACTATAATTTGCTTGTCATCAATGCCTGCAAATCTCTATGTCTGTCTCAACATAGCGGATCATCATTAGACACTAAATCCTTCAATGGGAGCTTGAAAAATGCTTGCATTAGATCCCTCATTAGACACTATATGTTCATCACCAGGAGCATGTAAAATGTTTGCATCAAATCCTTCATTAGCAGTCTATTCATTAGACACTTCAGGCTCAAGAACAACAAGAGCTTGGATGTTTGCACCGGAAACTTGATTAGATACATCAGATTCAGTCAATTCAGTATTGATTGGGGGAGTTATAAAATAAGTAGAAATTGGTTTCATTTTCTCATAGATTCCCTACATACAAACAGTTTTACAACACCGCGAGGTTTAACTATTGGCCATAAATTGAAGAGTTCAACTAGATATAATCAGGGATGTGATGTACCTGCTCGTTGCGCATGCTACTCTTGCAAGCTGCGACTGTCCGTTTACGCAAGCTCGATGCCATGCCCGTGCTGCCGCCGCTGCCTACCACACAGGCTACACCTAGGGTTGGATCTCCATCTTCTTGTCCTTCCATTCGGTTGAAGCCCGGCGACCGCCCTCCAACCAGGGCGTGAGGAAGTGCTCTATCGGTCTGTCCAGTGGCGGCTAGGTTAGGAGCGAACCAGACTGGAGGCTGGAGTGAATGAATTGGGATTTTTCCTGCTGTCGATCGATATGGGAGGCGCTCGTTTGGGACACGAGCCTGCTATAGGGCCTTCCTTGCACTTATGTTATTGGCCCATCCAAATTGAAACATTTTTCTTCATTTTTTACATTGCCTGCTCATGCGTTAGGACGAACAAAACTAACCTGTGCCAACCTGGACGACTCAAACTAGGTGCACACTTTCCAGCCACCTGAGGCAGCCGCCCATACCAGCCCCTATGGTGGTGTCGCCCCCTTTTTGCGTGTATGATTGGGGTAGTGAAAAATATTCCAGTGGCGCTTTTGATTTACCCACAGAATGGTTGAATTGCTTGTTTCTATGAACTGAGTTCGCCAATAATGTGAAGGATGTCAGTCTTTTAATCCTATTGTAGATTGCTTAGATCTCGATATGCCTAAAGTAATTGCATGAAATATATAGTAGAAGCCTGTGTGATGTGTGTGGCTACAACTAGTCTGACTACACGTCCTCATATAACATATCAAGGACGCACCATCTTACCAGATTAATCATTCGACTTACCAATGCAGTGTGGGAAGAAAGAATTATTGGGACTGCGTATCCAAGCAATTGATGCCATGGACTCCTTCGTACAACCTTGTAAGCGAAAAAGAAGTTGCAGTGTGCTTGTACAAAGAAATAGCGTAAGTTCAGTTACCTACTTCTTGGAATTTTAGTTAGCCACTTATTGAAAAATTATTCAATTACGTTGCTTGGCTTAATTTAGTTTGCTACTGATTACATAATCCCACAGCCTATTAATCCTATTATAGACTGCGCCTATCTATGTGTTTGATACTTACTTTTAAGAATTACCTGTTTGCCTGAACTTAAATAGCTACTTGTTTGTTTAACTTCTTTGCTGCTGCAACAACGGGTTACAATGATGTTAATAACTACGTTTGAGCATCCAATTGAAACTCTTTAATTCCTTGTTTGTTTAACTGGTTTGCTGTTATAACTCCCAGTTGAGATGTTTTGCTAACTTCAACTTTTCTGAAACCAATCGGAACTTTAATGGCAAAACAGGTTAGCCCAAGATCAAAGAGTGAGGTCCCCATGGATGTTGTATCATCCCACAGCAGTGGCACCGGCCCAATCGTGCATTATGAATTGCCAACTGCTGATGCTCTAGAGGCTAAACTAGTGGTAGAAAGAGATTCTGCTTCTGCACTTACAGATGAAGTTGACATGTTGAGGAAGCAAACAACACAATCACAAGCAGTAACCAAGACAACCATTAAATATTTGGTGGATTTCAAAACGAAGCAAGCTGAGACTGACCACATTGTTAAGGTCCTGAAGGAAAAAAGGAAATTAAATTCCCACTTGGTAAATCATAGGTGAAATGTTCTTTCCATCGTTGAATAACCTTTGTGTTGTTTGTTCATGTAATCAATCAAACCATTTGTTTTAGAGATCATGTAATAACTTTTTTTGTTTTTTTGTTTTTTGGTTTGTAATTTTATTTGAGCACAAGTCTGTATTAATTGATAAGACTCGGAGACATTTCATTTTGATTGTTGTGCCAGACCTACAAATATGCCAATCGGGCTGAATGTGCATTTAGCAATAATAGTAGTATAGATGGACCATATGTGGCACGCATCAGAAAGGGCCAAGATGTTGTAGTAGCTTGGCTGAAAAAGGATGCTATTGTAGCAAAAAAAAAGTACAGCGGCCTGTCTTATGTATGTTAGTTGATATTATTGATCCATATACTCTATAAGTGTTTATATGTCTGTTAGTTCTGTCCATTCTTGGTTGATTGACTCGGTATTTGAACCTTGATACATCGCTTTTGTACATTTATAAATGGGAGTACACATAATGTTGCGTGTGACATTTGAGTTGGACATGAAGTGTTCCAAATATTCGAATTCACCTTAAACTGGATTTTAGCTTCTGAATTTGAGTATCAGCATTTGTAAACCAAATTCATATATCACAATGGAATACATCTTTGTCGTCCTTTTGAAGATATATAAAAACACATAGAATGATTTATAAAGATTCGTATAGGAATACAAAATGGATTCGAATTTAGTTGCCGGGGTAAACGTGGATGCTTATTGTCCCAAAATTCGAAAGAAGCGGCAAAATGTCCACTCCCATGTCGGCTACCCAAAGCCAAGTGTTTGGGAGATGGAAATTACTGTCTACGCATTACACGGGAAATCCATCGGCCCGATTTCCACTGCTCTAAATAGGGGTAGGTTAGTAACTTCAATTAGACATGACACGACCGCCTCTGAGCCCATTCCGACACGGTGGGTGCCAAACATGGGCGGCAAAACACATTTGATTCAAGCTCGTCCGAAAGACCTCTGTTTGTCCCTCCATTTCCCCATTCATACACGGTGGGCGGAAAAATAAACTCGACTCGGCCGAAATCGATGTAGGCAAATATTTTCAATAGGGGCAGGTTTGTAACTTCACTCAGACGTGACACAACCACCCTACTTGTCAGCCCCGTTCATACACCATGGGTGCCAACCATGGGCGCCAACCACCCTCTCCTCGCCCGAAATCGCTCTGGAAAATATTGGCGAGATGCAAGATTACCGTCGTATCCCCAACCGACGAGACGTCCAAATTTTAAACGGGGGCTAAGTTCTTAACTTTCCCATATTTCAGACAGGCGCATCCCAAAAACATGGTTCCCCATACCTCTCCCTCCATTTTTCCCATTCATACACCGTCCACGCTAGAACACCATCCCCACACCAGCCTCCGTCCGCCACCCCATCCATCACCGCCGTCCTCCACCCCATCCATCACCGCCGTCCTCCACCACATCCATCGCCACCGTCCTCCACCATGTTGGAGCGCCTACCAAGACCGCGTATCTATTATTTTTATTGTTCCATGCTATTATATTATCTGTTTTGGATGTTGAATGGGCTTTATTATGGACTTTTATATTATTTTTGGGACTAACCTATTAACCGAAGGCCTAGTGCAAATTGTTGTTTTTTTGCCTATTTCAGTGTTTTGCAGAAAAGGAATATCAAACGGAATGAAACCTTCGCGAGGATCTTCTTTGGAACAAACGCAATCCAGGAGACTTGGAGTGGACGTCAAGGAAGCAATGAGGTGCCACGAGGGGGGAGGGCGTACCCAGGGGGTAGGCGCGCTCCCCACCCTCGTGGGCCCCTCGTGGCTCCACCGACCTACTTCTTTCGCCTATATATACTCTTATACCCTGAAAACTTCCAGGGAGCCACAAAACCACTTCTCCAGCACCGCAACCTTCTGTACCCGTGAGATCCCATCTGGGGACCTTTTCCGGTCATCTACCGGAGGGCGATTTGATCACGGAGGGCTTCTACATCAACACCATAGCCTCTCCGATTATGTGTGAGTAGTTTACCACACACCTTCGGGGCCATAGTTATTAGCTAGATGGCTTCTTCTCTATCTTTGGATCTCAATACAAAGTTCTCCTCGATGTTCTTGGAGATCTATTCGATGTAGTTCTTTTTGCGGTGTGTTTGCTGAGATCCGATGAATTGTGGGTTTATGATTAAGATTATCTATGAGCAATATTTGATTCTTCTCTGAATTCTTATATGCATGATTTGATATATTTGCAAGTCTCTTCAAATTATCAGTTTGGTTTGGCCTACTAGATTGATCTTTCTTGCAATGGGAGAAGTGCTTAGCTATGGGTTCAATCTTGCGGTGTCCTTTCCCAGAGACAGCAGGGGCAGCAAGGCACATATTGTATTGTTGCCATCGAGGATAAAAAGATGGGGTTTATATCATATTGCTTGAGTTTATCCCTCTACATCATGTCATCTTGCCTAATGCGTTACTCTGTTCTTATGAACTTAATACTCTAGATGCATGCTGGATAGCGGTCTATGTGTGGAGTAATAGTAGTACATGCAGAATCGTTTTGGTCTACTTGACACAGACGTGATGCCTATGTTCATGATCATGCCTAGATATCATCATAACTATGCTCTTTTATATCAATTGCTCGGCAATAATTTGTTCACAAACAGTAATATATGCTATCTTGAGAGAAACCACTAGTGAAACCTATGGCCCCGGGGTCTACTTTACATCATATTAATTTCCCATCAACTAGCTATTTCTGTTGCCGTTTATTTTGCAATCTTTACTTTCCAATCTATAAAACAAAAATACCAAAAATATTTATCTTATTATCTTTATCATATCTCACTTTTGCAAGTGGCCGTGAAGAGATTGACAACCCCTTTATCGCATTGGTTGCAGGGTTCTTATTTGTTTGTGCAGGTACTAGGCGATTTGCGTGTAGTCTCCTACTGGATTGATACCTTGGTTCTCAAAAACTGAGGGAAATACTTATGCTACTTTACTACATCACCCTTTCCTATTCAAGGGAAAACCAACACATGCTCAAGAGGTAGCAAGAAGGATTTCTGGCGCCGTTGTCGGGGATATTTACGCCAAGTCAAGTCAAGATTTGATCTCCCGTCAACTTGTCGATTTCTGGCGCCGTTGCCGGGGAGATCCACGCTCAAGTCAAGACATACCAAGTGCCCATCACAAACTCTTATCCCTCGCATTATACTATTTGCCATTTGCCTCTCGTTTTCCTCTCCCCCACTTCACCTTTGCCGTTTTATCCGCCCTTTTCTGTTCACTTCTTTTCACTTGCCTCTTGTTTGCTTGTGTGTTGGATTGATTATTTGTCACGATGGCTCAAGATAATACCAAATTGTGTGAATTTTGCAATACCAACAATAATGATTTTATTAGCACTCCGATTGCTCCTACTACCGATGCTGAACCTTGTGAAATCAATACCGCTTTGTTGAATCTTGTTATGAAAGATCAATTTTCTGGCCTTCCTAGTGAAGATGCCGCTACCCATCTAAACAACTTCGTTGATTTGTGTGATATGCAAAAGAAGAAGGATGTGGATAATAATATTGTCAAATTGAAGCTATCACTATAAAAAAAAGACACATCCGTGACATTTTGGGCCAAACAGAAAAAAATTATGTCATACATATGACACTTCTATGACGATAATTGTGACAAAACCCGGTATCATCATAGATGTGGTGGGCTCCTACTTCTATGACAAAAAAATCATGACAGAAAATGGGCTTTTCGTCCTGGGCGGGCTGGAGACGCAGCTGCATGACATTCTTTGGGTCGTCCATGATGGAAAAAACCGTGGTAGAAGCGAGGGGGAGGAAAATTTCGGGGAGTTCCCGGTTACGGTGGGAGGTCGGGGGCCGAGCGATGTGCGTTTCTCTCGTACGTGTGCGCGCGTGTGTGCGAGGCATTGGCTCTAACTGAACCCAAGCGAGGCGTTGGGCTCTAACTGAATCCGAGCGATTGCACTGCAGGCTACGCGTTATTGAACCCGAGCGATCGATCGATGGCTGTTAACTGAACCCGATCAAGCGATTCCTTCGCTACTGCTGCTAACTCAAGCCGATCGATGCTGCCTCTGGGATGAACAGTGAGCATTGTAGGGGGGGTGGATGAACAGTGAGCGGTGGCATTGCCTCTGGATGAACAGGACCCCGTGGTGTGGTGGAGGGCTGGATGAATAGTAGATGGTGGAGGGGTGCCCGTGGAGGGGTGGTTGAACAGGACCCTGTGGTGTGGAGGGCAGGATGAACAATAAACGATGGAGGGGTGCCTGTGGAGGGGTGGTTGAACAGTAGCCGGTGGAGTAGCGCGCGGTGGAGGCTAGATGAACAGGAGCCCGTGAAGGTCGACAGTGCAGACGAACAGTATCCCGTGGAGTCCCGTTTTGCGGTACGCCACACCCCTCCCGATGAACAGGACCCCCGTGTCGACCGTAGGAGGTCCATTTCATCCATTTTATGGTACGCCACACCCCTCCCGATCAACAGGGCCCTCGTTTCGACCGTAGGAGGTCCGTTTCGTCCGTTTTGCGGTACGCCACACCCCTCCCGATCAACAGGACCCTCGTTTCGACCGTAGGAGGTCCATTTCCTCCGTTTTGCGGTACGCCAGACCCCTCCCGATCAACAGGACCCCGTCCTGAACGTAGGAGGTCCATTTCCTCTGTTGTGCGGTACGCCAGGCCTCGTTTCCATCGCATGTTCCGTCCAAGCCCTCCCGATGAACACGACCACGCATTCCGTTCCGACCCAACCGGTTGGCTCCCACGCGTTCCGTTGCCTCCCGATGAACACGACGCATTCCGTTGCCTCCCCATGAACACGACGCATTCCGTTGCCTCCCCATGAACACGATGACGACGCTGTTTCTCCGTTCCGACTCAGCCATGTAAACGAGCCCTGGTCGTACGTATGCGCGAGTAGGCGTTCAAGACCCCGCCCGTATGTACACATACGTGGTCGTATTTTCTTTCTTGCACCCTAGCCGTTGTATGTACATGTACATGCTACATGCGCGCCTCTACTACGACACATGCGCGCCTCTACATCCACCAGTATATATGTACATACACGTTCACGACCAGAATGACAATGCTGCGTACGCTTCGACCATGTGGGTCCCGATTGTCAGGCACTTCCTTGTGTGTGAAGATGTAGCTGGTGGGTCCCAGTAGTCAGGGGGGCGAATCATTTTTTTTTTGCCCGGACACACTTCCCTGCATGCGAAGGTGTAGCTGGTGGGTCCCAGCAGTCAGGGGGGAAATGTTTTTTTCACGAAATACGGTGGCCCATCCAGTGGGTCCCCGCTGTGAGGTGGAGGAATAATTATTTTGCACGTAATAAGGCGGCACTTCCTTGCTGCGGCCGTGGACCCAACTGTCAGCCTCTCCACGTACAGTCCACGTCCGATGGAAGCCGTTCCTTGACCACCTTGACCACGCCGCGCCGAGAGCACCAGGGCGGTGGACGCCGGCGAGGCCTAGGAAGGGGACGACACGGAGCCGGGGAAGACGCGACAGTGGATGCCCACATGTAGAGGAGTACGAGGGTTCACTAGTTCGCTGCGGTGTGAGGCTGCCGTCGCCGCAGAATAACAGGGGGTGTGGGTGAGTAGAGGGATGGCCTGGCCAGCGGTGGGAGCAGTAGCTAGGGGGTGGTGAGGCCTCCGCCGCATCGTAGCCGGCCACGGGAGGCAGGAGCACGAGGCACTACCGGCGCTGGTTTGGGCGGCTGGAGCAAGAAGACCAGAGGTTGAAGAAGCACTACGGTCGTTGGATGGACATCGTGCGGTCACTGGAGCTAGAATCGTGCATATTGACTAAGTTGACAAAGCCCTCCGTCCCCATCAACTTAGTAGGCCCACAAGTCAGCCTGCCACTATACTGGGTCCCAGCTAACAGGGGGAGTATTCATTTTTTTTGTGTAATAAGGAGGCACTTCCTTGCGTGCGAAGATATAGCTGGTGGGTCCGAGATGTCAGTGGCGGTAACATTTTTTTCGCGAAATACAGAGGCCCTTTAGGTGGCTCCCTGATGTCAGGTGGAGGAATCATTATTTTGCGCGTAATAAGGAGGCATTTCCTTGCGTGCGGCCGTGGACCCAGCTGTCGGCCTCTCCACGTACAGTCCACTTCAGATGCATGTCGGTTGTTGACCATGTTGACCAGGCGGTAGACGACGGCGAGGCCTAGGAAGGGAACGACACAAAGGCAGGGAAGACTCGGCAGTTGTTTCCCACGCGGAGGGGAGTACGATTGTACGAGGGTGGTTTACTAGTTCATCTGCCGTCGCCGGAGAATAACATCATGTGTGGGTGAGTAGAGGGATGGCTAGGCCAGCGATGGGAGTACGGTGGGGCGGTGAGGCCTGCGCGGCAGCACAGCCGGCCGCGGGGAGGAGGGAGTAGGCAGTCCCGCTGGTGCTTGTTTGAGTGGCTGGAGCAGGAAGAGCAGAGATTGAAGAAGCACGACGGCCGTTCGATGGACATCCAACAGTCACTGCTTGTGCGTCAACCTTTTTTTAGGAAAGCGTCAAATCTGTGGAAAACAGCATACATCACATCTGCCATTATTTCTAATAATTTACAGCCCATTTGCTAATTCTTAAGTTTTTTTGGAGCCCATATTCTTTTTGTTAGCATTACAGCCCATATTATGGCCACGGTTAAAAAATTATACGAAATTTTGCATATTTCGGTGCGGTCCGAACTGTTTTTAATCCCGAAATTTCGACTCACATTCAAACTGATTTTAAAAATAAATGTATATCAATATAAAATCCAACAAATTCTCCACGCATAAAAATTAATGTAATTTAAAATCTCGAAATGAAAAAAAAAGATATTTGAAACTAATTGCCGGCTTGATGTCTTTTAAAAATATACAACCTATTTCTCATTAATGATGGGCCATTTTCTCGGACAGCCGAATGAAAGCTCTCCTCGTCTCTTGAAAGATTTGCAGCCCAACAGGCCTGACAAAGCGACTTACTTGGAAAATCACAAAAAAACTGGGTTGTGGCCGTGGACCCAGCTGTCAGCCTCTCCACGTACAGTACTCTTCCGATGGAAGTCGTTCCTTGACCACGTTGACCACGCCGCACGGAGAGCACCACGGCGGTGGATGGTGGTGAGGCCTAGGAAGGGGACGACGCAGAGCCGGGGAAGACGCGGCAGTGGAAGCCCGCTCGGAGAGGAGTACGAGGGTTCACTGGTTCGGCTGCAGTGTGAGGCTGCCGTCACCGCAGGGCCTAGCCAGCGGTGGGAATAGTAGGGGCGATGAGGCCTCTGCGGCAGCACAGCCGGCCACGGGAGGCAGGAGCATGCGGCACGACCGGTGCTGCTTTGGGCGGTTGGAGCAAGAAGACCAGAGGTTGAAGAAGCACTACGGCCATTGGATGGACATCGTACGGTCACTGGAGCTAGAATCGTTCATATTGACTAAGTTGACAAAGCCCTCCGTCCCCGTCAACTTAGTAGGCCCACAAGTCAGCCTCCCACAATGGTGGATCCCAGCTAGCAGGTATTCATTTTTTGTGCTTAATAAGGAGGCACTTCCTTGCGTGCGAGGATATAGCCGGTGGGTCCGACATGTCAGCGGAGGGAACATTTTTTCGCAAAATACAGAGGCCCTTCCGGTGGGTCCCAGCTGCCAGGTGGAGGAATCACTATTTTGCGCGTACAGTCCACGGCCGATGGATGTCGTTCGTTGACCACGTTGACCAGGCCACGCCGAGAGCACCATGACGGTGGACGACGGCGAGGCCTAGGAAGGGAACGACCCGAACCCGGGGAAGACTTGGCAATGATTGCCCACGCAGTGGGGAGTACGAGGGTTTACTGGTCCGGCTGCCGTTGCCGGGAAATAACAGGAGGTGTGGGTGAGTAGAGGAATGGTCTGACCAGCAATGAAGTAGGGTGGGGCGGTGCGGCCTGTGCGGCAGCACAGCCGGCCACGGGAGGCGGGAGCAAGCAGTCCCACCAGAGCTGGTTTGGGAGGCTGGAGCAAGAAGATCAGATATTGAAGAAGCAGCACGGCCGTTCGATTAACATCCAACGGTCACTGCTGCTAGAATCGTTTGGGGACTAAGTTGACAAAGACAAAGTACACGTCAACCTAGTAGACCCACAAGTCAGCCTCCAAATCTGTCCCAAACAGCATACAGCCAGAAATTTCTAGCCATATTCAAATTAATTTTAAATCTAAATATACCTTAATTTAAATTCAATGAAATTTTACCCTCACAAAAACAATGAAATTGAAAATATCAAAATCCGAAAGAAAACAGTATTTTGGAACTAATTGCATGTTTGCTGTATTTTTTCATTTTACAGCCCATTTATTATTACTTATAGCCCATTATTTCTTATTACTTATAGCCCATTTTCTGGGAAAATGCATCCCTCCTTGTCTTGAAAGATTTCCGGCCCAGCAAGGCGTAGAAAAGCAAGTAGGCTTACGTTGGTTATTATACAAAAAACAAAATAGCTGGCTAGCCATTTTCAGAAAGGAAAAAAACAAACTGGGCTGGTCATGTGCTAAACATATGAAATAAAAGCCTGGGCTAGATGGGCCATGGGTCCTGCACAACCCAGTTGATACCCTTCTCCGTCCCGAAAAAACAAAATTACTGCACGCACTGCTGGGTCCCTACTGTCATCCTCACCATGTACAGTCATCTCCTTATTCCTCTCGGTTGTTGACCATGTTAACAACACCGGAGGGCGGCGCCGCGGCGAGCGAACCAAGGCGAGTTGTGACACCCCAAAACTTTGGCCTTGTTTTATTAATTAAAATTTTGCCAAGAGATTTAAACTTTCACTTTCTAGATCTTTCTTTTGATTTCAGAACCATTCTTTCTTGGTTATTATGGAGTTTTACCCCAAGTGAAAACTTTCCAAATATATTGGAACTTGTTACCCTCTCAAGAAAACTTTTCTTTTATCTATGTGATTAATTGTATAATTATTTTTCCTGATCTTCATTTCTTTAAAAATGGCTTCCCATGGTTTTAGGGTCCCATTTGTACTACAACCCCTTTTATAAATTCATCTGAAATTCCAACCAAATTTTGGAGAGGTCATGTGATGTTTTTGAATCACTTTTATGCAAAAATATATTTCATTCTTTGGATATTTTGAGCTCTACACCAAGTTTTCAAATCTGGTCCAGAGAGCAATTTTGCACTACAACCTATTCAAATATTTCTTTGAAGCTTCCACCAAAATTATGGGATGTTAATAGGAGTATTTCATTCAACATTAAGCAAAAAACCCTGGATGTTCTTTGAAAAATTTGAGTGAATCAACCTCTTTTTCATTCTGGTCCAGCATGGAGATTTGTACAGCAACTACCTTTTAACTTGCCCTTTTAGCTATGATTCCTTTTCCTACTTATATCCCATGCTACAAAACCCTTAAGTCTAGGAGGTTGGACTCATTGGAGCACTTTTTGTTCATGAAATTATGTTCTTTTCCTTCTGTCCAGAACTGGAGTTTTGCAAAACTTACACTAACAAGTTTGAGCTTTTGGCAAACTAACCTCACCACCCTCTGTATCATCTAAAGAGACCCCAATCTGGAAATTTGGGCCACCCCAAGAGTTACCTAGATGCCCATGGCATTTTGTCAAACACCCTGTGAGCATGGCTAGTTTGGGCATGAACTTTGGGTTTGCATTGTGATCTTGATCCACTAACCCAGTAACCATGTCCACTAAGCTCCTAGCTACTCCTAACCTAGGTCTGCTAATTGCCAGCCTCACCCAAGCTCTGTGGCATGCATTGGCATTTCGTCAGGCAGCTAGCGTGCGTGCTCTGGGCGCGCCCAGAGCGCACGTTATGCACGCGCGTGCACCGAGCCGCCGCGTCGCATGGCTACCTCCCCGCGCCCGCTCTGGCCACTCCCCACTCACAGCTAGCACCCCGACTTCTCCCTCACCGCAGAGCCGCCTGGACCCCTCCTCCTGGCGCCCCACAGCGCCACCGACGCTAGCCGCCGACGACCGCAGCAGGGCTCTGCCATGGACGGCGCCGCCCGAACCACACCAGCGCGCCAGCTCGCTCGTGGAACAGCCCGACCTCATCCGCAAGGCCGTCCGCTAGCGCTCGTCGTCGCCACGTCACCTGCAGCAACAGAACGGCAGTCGCCGACGATCTTATCTGCGGCCACCGTCGGAACCAACCTCGTTGCACTATAAAAGGAGTCCCCCGAGCTCGTCTAAGCCCTCAGGCAGCCTCATACCATCCTCCAAGTACCCCCATAGCCAGAGAACGACGGGAGAAGGTCGTCTTCCTCACCTTCGACGGGTTCGGCCACCGCCATGCTCCGGTACAATTTGTCGCGAGCAGGCCCTCCCCCGCCCATCCAGCGACACCACTCGACTCCCCTCAACCTAGCGGAGCTGCCCAGCCTCTCATATGCGATCGGGAACCACCGTAGCCCCAAACCCCCATTGCTCCCGAAGCCTCCTCCGCCGCGAAGCTCACCGCCGGCGACTCCCTCCACCCTCGCCGACCCAACAACCACCGGGAGGACCGCCCCAGTCTTGCGGATCCATCCCGACCCTCTGGAACCCGTGGGGAGCCACCGTTCACCGGTGTTGATCGTTGGAGCCTCGCCTCCGTTCGGGCAGAGGAAGAGGAGGGAGAGAGGACTGGTCAAACCTGACCAGTGGGCCCCTTGGACCCACTGTTAGTGACCCAGCCCCGCCCGCGTGTTTTAAGTGAAAACGCAAACAGCCGGAAGTACGTCTCCTCCGCTCCGTAAGCGTATTCTCATCGAAACATTTTCTTTTCTGTTTTATTTTAAAAACAGAGTTTGACTGAAACTTTGACTGGCTATAACTTTTTAAATATAAATCCAAATGACTTGATTCTTTTTCTGTTGTTTCCCAAATATTGTCTAGTTTATTTTCATATTTATTTCAAAAAATTCCAAACAACTTTTTGTACTGTTTTCAAAGTATGTGTTAATTCAAATTTATTTAAAATAGGATTTGTTGGAGAGAGGAGAAAACTTTCAAAAGTTTTGGAGAGCACATCACCTCTCCACACCTTGAAGGCAAGCATTTCTGAACCCATGCATAATATTATCGTGTGTTGTTTGATACAGATACAACACCATCGTGACACGGAGTATCCGTTATGTGTTTGTGAGGATATGATCAGACTTGCATACTGATGATCTCATGCTATTGGAGCTTGATATGTTGCGATAGTAATTATTTTCACATGCCTTTTATGCCTACCGGAAGGAAGCCGAGAAAGTCTCTGTCTTGGGTAGACACGAGCTTATCTCTGGTTCCCCGTAGGGACGGTTGTGTCCGGTATGGCAGGATGAGGTATGATGAGTGGTGATACTATCTGTTGGTTTGAAACATATTTGTTATACTAATCATGCAGGAAATACTTAAGCCTCCTGAGTCGGCCGTAGATCGAGTCTTGTCCCAACAGCCCCCATACTTGTTTCGTGCTGCAACTTATCCCTGCCATAGGTAGGGTACGGTTCAGTAAGTTGTCAACCCCTGTCCTAGCACACACCGTACAGAGAGGCCATGGTGGAAGATACCGGCTGCATCCGGTAGGCATGCCACCTGGTCTGGGGGCATGGGTGCTTCCGGTTGGGACCGAGAGGGGAGGCCACCCCTTAGAGTGCGCGATAGAAATTTGATCCCATGCTACGCAAGGTTGTAGCCTCCCCACTTAGAGTTTTGCTTAACAGGTGTCTGGGTGATTCCAGACACGAGTAAAGTTAAGCTGGTGTGTGCAAGTCAGGCGTGTTTTCGACTAAAAGACCGTAGACGGAATTAGTTCCGATGGACTAAAGAAATCTGTTACTCGTGGGTAAAGAGTACACCCTCTACAGAGATATTATACCTATTCGAATAGTCGTGTCCATGGTTAAGGACTATAGTCTGGGATGGGTCAAGTGTCGGTCTTAGTGTCGGTCTTCGGAGGAGAAACTACTAAACCAGAACATTGATTATGACTTGTGGTATATGATGGTTATGATTATCATTATTGTGGACTAACCATTTGTATTAATTGAAATAATGAATATCCTGGGACGGGTCTACCTCCTAGATATTCACTATGATTATGTTTATATATATAAGCCCTTTATGTGGTGTCGCATAGACGCCCGACTGTGGCATGCTTGTTATTCCTTTTATATATAAGCCCTTTATGAGGTGTCGCTCAGACGCCCGACTGTGGCATGCTTGTTATTTCTTTTATATATAAGCCCTTTATGTGGTGTCGCACAGACGCCCGACTGAGGCATGCTTTATATTATTATCCTTTCGAGGCGTCGCTTCAGACACCCGATCGGTGCTCTTTATTTCATCCCTTGGGTTGTTGTTCATGTTCTATATGATTAACTTGTTGGTGTGCACCATATGTCTGATTTCTTGATTGAGATAGTGATCATGGCATACTTCAGGGCATGATTATCATTTGCTATATTATACATGTGTTCTTAATGTTTGCGAGTACATTCAAAGTACTCACTGGCTTGTCCCTGGCTATTGTCTTGGCCAGATTTCTTGCATGGAGAGGAGCGTTGTGATGACAGCCCCGGAACCTAAGCAATGGTGATAGCAGCCTCGCCAAGATAGGAGTTATCCTGGTCAGCTGTTCCTGTGGGAAATGGAGTCCCATAGATGCTGGTGATCCGCAAACCGCTCCTGCCTTTAGCCACTAGCAAACCATCTGTTGTACTCATAGGCCAGAATGGTCTTGTACTACATATTTTGTATCTTGCTTGGAGTTTCTGTAACAAGTTGGTGTCTCATCAGTTAACAGTAATCCTGGGGCTGGTGAGCACAAGGGCCGCTTTTGGAAATTAATACCCCAAAAAACCGGTCCTGACAAGGACGATGGTGAGGCCTCGGACGAGAACGAACAGGAGCCGGGGAATATCACAGCCAGCCGTGGGAGGCGGGAGCAGGCGGCCTGCCGGCGCTGGTTTGGCTTTGGCGGCTCGAGGAAGAAGTACTGAAGAAACGCGATAGACATTGAATGTCAATCCAACGGTCAAGGTTGGCACAATCGTTTGTTGACTAAGTCGACACCAAGTAGCATACTTTTTTATATATAGAAAGAAAATCAAAGACTTGGGAAGGCATACAGAACAAGCTAGTGTACCAGTAAAGAGACATTGCCGTGTTTTAGAAAAAATAAAGACGTGCTCCTGTAGCCGGTTCGAATCCAAACCTAGACTATGAATATATATGGTGCTATGCTACTTTGCAAGTAATGAAACTAACGTATCCAACGTTCGCTTCTGCTCTTCTCTACTTACTCTGCCTAGCATCAGAAGCTCTGGCCGTAGCAACCATGTCCGCTGGCTGCTCGTCCACCTGCTCTTCAGCAGGCAACAACCAGATATGTGCCAAGTCGTCACCCGTACCATCGCCTGTGGGTCTCATCACACCCCCGTCGGCACACGCACCGCAGCGGATTGCTCATCGCAACCCGCTGCTGTTGGTGTGGTGCCACTACTGCAAATCACGCAGAGTCATCCATCGCGTCTCAACCACAATCCGCAACCCTGGCCGAATCTTCTACAAATGCCCGAATCATGTCGTAATAATATGTTTAAGTGTTGTTCTGCTGCTTTCAGTTGCTAATTTTTTTTAATAGTTTGGTTGATGATCTTCCAATTTGATTCGTGCAGAAAAGGGAAGATTCGTGTGATTTGTATTTCTGGGAAGTTGCTGATGAGGGGGAATGCAACTACGCTGATTATTTGGTTAGCCGAGGAATCCCAATACCAGCAGGTTGGGGTGTTGGACAAGTAACTGAAGGAACGACAGAAGAGGAAGATGCAGAGCAGAAGGTTAAAGATGCAGTTCCTCTGATCATGGCCAAGCAACAGCTGTTGAACGGCCTAGACAGCAATGAGGAGATGAAAGAGCTTGTGAAGATAATGGTCAAAATCGATGTGCTCTGTAGGATGATTGTCTCTTTATTTGCAGTGTATGTAGCACTCGTGATGTATTCAGTGGCTACGACATGAGCACTTTGCTGAAACTAGTAATGAATGAAACCTGTGTAGTAGGCTGGGCGTAGTGTTGTGAACATCTAATGATTTCTATTAACGGAAATCAGGGGTATCCCCTTTTGCTCATATAAATAAATAAATAGCAGAGGCCCTGTCGGGTCAGCTTTGTTCTCATTCGAAGACGTCGAGCAAATTGCAGTCCAACAACAAACTATGTCATCAAATTCAAGTTTCACAACCAAATATGAGTACAACTAAACAACAATGTCATCATGTTTTAGTTATCATACAATTACCAAACACAAATCAGCATACATAACAAGTGATGTTCTCACAGCAAAATACTAAACAACATGTTCATCAGGTTTCAGTTGTCATAGCAAACACAATTTCACATAGTAGATAAAAAACGTCTTCTAATAGGCAAATACGACAAAAGCAATGTAATCATCATCCGCAGCAGAAGCGTCAACATCTTCGCCATGTGTATCAGTCTGAATTGTAATTCCCCACGGTGTCATCTTCTTAGTCCTCAACGTCCTCGAACATTGGCTTCTTCTTGATCAACTCTTCTATGTAGACAGCACGACAGGCAATCTTTTCGCCGGCGTCATTGACGTGATGGTTCTCAAAGATATTAGGAACATCTGTGTTATCTTGTACATCAGGAGCAGTGTAAGCATCGTCTTGTTGTACAACTTCATTAAACGAATTCCTCTGCTCAAACCTTTGCAATACTCTCCAGTCATCGCTACGTGCAAATGTGTCTTCCAAGAAAAATATCTGTGTTGCTTGATTTGCCAAAATAAAAGGCTCGTTGGTCTGGTACGCCGCCTTGACATTGATGGATTTCAAATAATCATCAGCTCTGGGTTTTGCGATCCTGGAAAACAGGTTATACCAACGACAGCACAATAGAACCACACACCGATGATCCTTGAAACTGGAGATATACTGCAACTGAACAATGTCTGTTATGTTAGCATACATTTTAGTTATCTCTTTGTCATACGTATCCATGCTCATGATGGCACTATTTTGTGTCTTCCTGCCTTCGTCTCGTGCAAGGGTGTTGTAGCGCATATCTCCAACAACGCAAGATTCATAATGTCTTACCCGAGTATCAGGACCCATTGCTAGTGAGTAAAGGGCATCATCAACTGCCTGCCCATCCTCCCACATCTTCTTAACCTATGGTTAGAAAATAGACAAGCTGATCATCTTATGTACTCAATATATTAAAAAAACTGACAGTGCACTTCAAAAGCTTACATGGTTCTTGAACCATTTCGCAAATCCTGCCATAAACAGTTTGTCATTGTTTCTTGGATTTTGTGGCAGTAACTCCTCTTTGTAGATGTTGCACAACATAGTGATCACGTAGAACATCTAAATATATAAGAATGTGCTGCAAGTTTAGTAGATTACGATGTATAAGTTGCAGTACTGCACTTACTTGATATAAGGTAGTATCTCAGGACAGTTATTCAACACACACCAAACCATTTTGTCCAAATCTTTAGGTTTGTCCTCTTGTCGAGTCTTCCCTGTAACTTGAACAGAATAATCGAAAACATTGAGCTCGGATTGTCTTCACCCACCTCTTTGCTAAGTTGATCAGCTGTTTCAATGTATTTTGAGCAGAATGTCAACGCTTCTATAGCAATGTAGGCCTCTGCAATGGAACCCTCGGGTCTAGCTCTGTTCCTAACATAGCCCATGAAAGTGCCTAGCCACCTTTCAATAGGGTACATCCAGCCATAATGTACTGGACCTCTGAGTAGTCCCTCATCGGGTAGATGAACAGTCAAATGCACCATCACATCAAAGAAGGCTGGAGGATATATCTTCTCAAGGTCACATAGGATAGTTGGTATCTTGTCTCTAAGACGCTCCAAAGCATCTATCCTGATATTCCTACTGCAGAGTTCCCTGAAGAATTGTCCCAACTCTACAACTGCTCTGTATAAGCCAGGGCGGCCTAATCCTCTAAGGATAACAGGTAAAACCCTTTGAAGTAGGACGTGGCAGTCATGAGTTTTCAACCCTTGTACCTTGTTTCCATCTGCACTGACTCTCCTTTCAGGGTTGGAAGCAAATCCATGTGGGAATCTCACACGTGACAGGACCTCATAGAATTCTTTTCTTTCTACCTTGTCCAAGACGTACACAGCTGGTGCCATATCCCGTGCTTTACCTTCATCTTGCACCTGCAAATCCTTTCTGATACCCAGGTGTGTCAAATCAATCCTAGATTTTAAGGTATCTTTTGTCTTGCCTTCAATATTAAGAAGTGTGCCGATAATGCTGTCATATATAGTTTTCTCGATGTGCATCACATCAAGATTATGCAGCAGATCCAAATCTTTCCAATACTCCAAGTCCCACAAAGTGGACCTGCGGGTAAACAATAATTTCTCTTCTACCCTGCCACACTTCCTTTTCCAGCTACCATTACCAGGATGGTTTCCTGGTGTAATATGCCTGACCTTCTCTAATTCCACTTGCAACTCATCGGCGGTGAGCCTCTTTGGCGCATCATGGTTTTCATGCTTTGCATTGAACACATGTCTTCAGTATTTTCTAGGATGCGGCTTGTACTTGGCAAGGAAACGGCGGTGTCCAATGTAACAGATCTTGCTAAGTATTGGTATGACAGCGGATTCCTGTCACAGCGAACACATGCATTGTAACCATGTGTCGTTCGCCCTGACATAGTGCCCAAAGCCGAATAATCATGGATGCAACAAATTATATCAGCACGCAGAAAGAAATTAGGGCTGCTATATAGGTCTCGAGTGAGAACACCCTTCCATAGCTGTTGAAGTTCCTCCACAAGAGGCTCCATGAACAAATCAAAATCCTTCCCAGGACTTTTTGGACCTGGGATGAGCAAGGCCATCATGTAGTTTGATTTTTGGTGCAGACATTTGGAGGCATGTTGTAAGGGATAACAAGCACTGGCCACATGCTATATGTGGCGCTCTGGTGGCCAAATGGGTTAAATCCATCTGAAGCTAAGCCAAGTCTAATGTTTCTTGGGTCAGCAGCAAACTCTTTGTGTTTATCATTGGAGCTTTTCCACTCACTACCATGAGATGGATGGCTCATTACATTCTGATCTCTGTATTCCTGGTTCCTAGAATGCCACAGTACATCCTCTCTTGTTTCAGCATCATGAAACAACCTCTGCAATCTTGGTGTAATTGGAAAATGTCTCAGAACATTATGAGGAATCCTCTTCACAGCATCGCCATCTTTCCATCTTACAAACATGGATCATATCATATCCAATTCCAACTGCACGCAGGAAATTCTTCATTTTACTGTAGGTGTGTGGCAGCTCAAATGCATCTGGGAAAGATTTGTGGAAAGCAGCCAACATTGCATCGAATGATTTGTTGGTCATCCGCTCAGATGTCTTCACCTGAAGAAAGGTGACCATAGCTGAGAATACTGACAGCTTATTTCCTGGGGTGACAGCAACATTGCATTGTTCCAACATGCGGGCCCACCGTTTTTCTTCTGCAGGTGAAAGTTCATGGAATGCATGAGCATTTCATAGCATTGTTTCAATGTTGGTCAAACTCACTGGCTCCGCCACCACCACCACCTCCTCCTCTTCCACCTGAGCATCAGCCAGATCAAGATGGTGATCTGCTACTTCCACGTAGTCAATAACATTGACATTCATAGCTTCACCATGATGAACCCACCTAGTATATGTGACCGACATCCCATACAAGTGTACATGATTTTGCATAGTTGACTGGGGTCTTGTAACTGAATTCATACAACTGCTACACGGGGAGAGCACATCTGATTTTGGACCACCGTACTCAGCTCTGATAAAGTTCATGAAGTTTTCAACCCCCTCGACATATGCAGCGGAGAATCTTCGAGCAGAAGTTATCCAAGTCTTGTCCATCTCTTAGACATACAAATTAGTTCCTCTACTAGATATTACAGGAAAAACATATATGCTTTTTTATGAAGTCTAGAAAAAAATACCTAGGTCGATGTCTAAAGCTATGGCAAGATATTTGGACGAGCAGATCTAAGTAACGAAATATATGTAAAGCTAATTTAGCAAACAGATTTGAATGCCAAATTATGGCAGGCTGTTTCAGCAGTCAATGAGGCCGAGCACACAGCCATCGAACTATCGAAGGCCATCGCAGCAACAAAGATCAAGTATAAAATGGTGTAGAGCTATTTCACCTAACAGATTGGCTACTAGAGCATGGCAATCTACATCACAATAAATATATGGAAGGATATTTTAGCAACTAGTCGGCCTTGGCATGCCATCTTAGCTAAGCAGATTGAGTGTAGAACAGGGCAAGGAAGCTTCTTAAGCAGAGCATATTGACAGTAAACTACTTCGGCAAACAGTGAGATTAAGAGCGTCTATCAGCTAACATTCAGCGCTACACCGACATGAACGGGGCCTCAGTCTAGAATGCGCGTACCGTGGGAGAAGCTGACCACCGTGGTTTCCACACGAACATCGCCAGCGGTGGTGGCGCTGACCGCCGTGCGCCTCCACAAGAACGTAGCCAGAGGTGGCAGCGTGGCTAGAGGACGACAGTCTACGAGAGCGTACTGTGGGAGGGAGAGGATCGCCGACCGGCGGCGCCGACGTATCGGCGCGGCGGGGAGGGCGGCTTTAGCGGAACGAATGGAGTGGAGGGGGACAGGTGGGAGGGGGTTTGGGGAATATTATTGGCTAGTTGGCCGAAGGGCGGTTGAATCGGATTTGGGGGGGATTTTTGGGTGTGGGGGGAGGATTTTCGCGCGGTGGGCGGGGGGAGTTTGGCGCATGGTCGGTTTCTCCAAGTGCAGTCCCACGTGTCAGTGAAGAGGCAAGCCGGTAATCCCGACTAAAACGGCGCAGCCGGGTCTTTTCCCGCGCGATATGCTGGGAGGTTGGCTTAGTTGGGTTTTTTAGGACGAGTAATGCTGCACCTACGTAATCCCAGTTACGTAATTAACGTAATGTGAAATGTGTGAGCTGTTTATTGTAGATTGGGGGGAGGGAGGGGCCCACCACCATGAAAATCAGGGGAGGAGAGAGAGGCAATTTACGTTAATCCTTTCGTAGGTTCCCGTAGATGTAGAAACATGTGAAATGCATGAATGTGTAGTGGACGTACTATTGGAGTGCCTCTAAGATAATTTGTGTATGTATAGACCCTATGTGTTTATTTTACTTCGCATGCTAGATTTGTCTCGGTTCAATAAAAAGCAGAGTTGGTGATGATGGTGTGCCTGTGATCCTGCAATATAGGCCATCTGATCTATATCTAACGGATAGGAAGGAAACTATGACAATATACCCGTACTCCTCTCCACATTTGCAGATAAGGCTTTCCCTCGTTCATCCTTTTCTCCCACAAGATCTTGATCTTCCGTGCAACGCACGGGCATCTTGCTAGTACTCCTACAATATGTATATTATTGTGAAAGTTCATATACACCGGCCGAGATTAATGCAAACACGGCAGATTTTCATTACATTTCGAACTTTTATAGGACAAAAAAAATAAAAGAAACCCGACCGTAAACCTATTCTACGGCGGTGACCGACGTCCTCCATCTGTGATCTCTATGTGCGGGGGCAGGGTTTAAGACCCGTGAAGTGAAGGTGCGGTCTCCGGCGAGGAAGAGTAGAACACGGGATACGGACCGGCCAGTTGGCACACAATGCCCTGCCGCCTCCCATGCCCTACTCATCCTCGGAGGAGTCCCCGACCTCGGCGGTGCCGGACGTTGGACGGTGGCAGGTAGGACGCGTGGCTGATAGTGCTCCCGTCATCGGCCGGCAGCGTGGCCACCGCTTGTGCGGTCGCGTCCGTGTCCGGCTACGCCGCTATTGCGTCACGAGAGGCGATTTGAGCGAGGGCGGCGACCTCGAGCTTCATCCCCGAAGACAAGCTCTCCCGCAAAGCGTTCGCACTTGCGGTCATGGTGGATGTGGTGCCAGGTAGGAGGACGATGCGCTATGGTGTGGAGGTTAGCTGGGCGTTGCCGCTTTAAGTAGCGCATTCCGGTGAGGCCAAGCGTCCAGGTGCGTCATTAAGTCGCCGGAGTAGGTTCCTCGGGCACCGAGCCTCTTAACGATGACATATAAACGGACAGCATGAATGCGGGCAGCTGGCGACGACTGGGAACACACTGCGCGACGTTGCGAGGGACGAGGGTTTTGGTGTGCCAGGGTAGTCAGCTGCGGTCGTGGCAACGTTGGAGATGCCCTTTGCTCACATGCGATCCCCGCATGTCATTGAAAAAGCAAGATGAGCCGGCATGGTCTCAGGTCCAGAGGACGCAGTTGGCCGCGCTACACCACTCCACGGATGCGTTGTGGCGCCCCATGCATCCTCGACGAGCCGGGTGTTGGGGTGTGTTTGGATTGTGGCCAAAGTGCACCTTACCAAAATTTTGGTCATGACCCAAAGATTGGTCTTTGTTTTTAATAGTTGCCATTTTTATGGCATGCCAATGAACTCTAACCAACTCTAGTTCATTTTTCTTGCCAATGTCGGCCAAATCATGGGAAACCAATACCTCAACGAAAATTTTGGTCATGACCCAAAGATTGCTCTTTGTTTGGATGGTTGCCATTTCTTTGGCATGCCAATGAACTCTAGCCAACTCTAGTTCATTTTTCTTACTAATGTCAGCCAAATCATGGGCAACCAATACCTCAAGCAAAATTTTGGCTACCTAATGCTTTGATGGGGCAACCTTGGGCACAAACCAAACATACCGTTGGTCGTGCCACAGCACTAACACCACCCTCGGCACACTGAAACCGATCGTGTCTAGCTATGATATGAGCGCGTCCCTCACCGCGGTCGCCGTGTCCATAGGCAGTGCTGGAGCTGTGCCCCGTTGTTGGCCCCAACGACCCACATGAACGGTTGTCGGTGGCGAGGAGGTCGTGGGCCAGCTCATCCATTGGACTAGTCTGCCCCACATGTCAATTTCCCTGTCTTCCCGGCCATATTCGAGCGTCAGTGCTCCGCGTTGCGCACTAGGCCTTTCACTATGTAGGCCAAGCGAGACAACTTATTGTTTATTTGAGCCGTTCAAGTATAATCATGTGGCGTTTGCTTATTTCTCATTCCTCTCCAACCCTCTTCTCCATCGATCATGTCGCCCTCCAGTCGAGTCCATCCTCCCGCATGCCTCATTCGAACATTCCGCCGAGTATCATTCGCATGTACCCACCCTAGTCCTCTTTCGATAGATCTCCGGACCCCGAGATGAAATCGAGAGGGAACGAGTGGGGGCACGTGATACCTAGGGCGGATTCAAAATTTTGAACCGGTGATCATAGCATCCGCAAATCATATATAAAGGGTATTCAATGTTCGTTTCATTTTTGAACGTACAATATACTCCCTCCTATCCTTTCTAGTTTACATATAAGTTTTATGTGTAGTCAAAGTATCTCTACTTTGATCAAAAAGGTATCAACATTCAACAACGCCCAATCAATATTGTTAGATTCGTACGTACTCCTAGATTTGTACTCGAGATGGTTTCCAATTTGACTATTGACAAGATTAATAGTACATGAGATGTATAATCTGAAAATTATATCATTGGAAACTCCCTTCACATACGAATTTGACCGTATGCTTTGTGTAAGTTGCATGTCATATATTATTACTCTAACATTTGGTCAAAGTTAGCCTCGAAAAATGCATTAGACCCTGTATGCTTTGTGTAAGTTGCATGTCATATACTATTACTCTAACATTTGTGTAAGTTGCATGTCATATATTATTACTCTAACATTTGGTCAAAGTAGTATAGTGGAAGTGGATCCTCTAACGTAGGTATCCCTGCCTTACCCTCCCTTTCGGTCACTTACTGGCGGACCCCATGCTTGCTAGGCCCCGCATGTCAGTTACTCAATGGGTTCGGCCACGTCAGGGGATCCTCATCCGTAGTATACCCCCTCTGTTTTATTTACTCTGCATAAAATGGAGGGAGTGGTGGTATAATAAATGACACGGGCGGGGAGGGGAGGGACGTCCATTTGCTCTCAACGCGGCCCCACAAGCGAGCGAAAATGCAAGACGAAGCGTGTTCCATTCGGTGAGCGACGTGGAGGGTCCAGCGTGCCGGGCTGCAACGCGAACGCGACAAGAGCGATGTATAGTCAAAACCGATTGGCAGGTCATCACCGGATCCATTATTCACACCAGAACCTTCGCTGCCCGGCCTATGCCAGCCACTGCCCTAAAACCATACCAAATTTCCAGCCCATTCCCCCACCTTTCGATCCCCTAGCCCGCATCAAGCGTCCCCTAGTTCGCCGGAAAGCCATGGTGTGCCGCAAGATCACTTACTACAAGATGCTGACGCCGGAGCACCGCGCAGAAATCGCGGCGGCGGTTGGCGCTACAGACCTCCGTTCCCAAGCTCGCTTTGCGGCGGGCCAATCCTCGAGTTCTCTGGAGCCAGGCTACAAGGAGAAGGAAGCCGATCCAATGTTCATGGCGGAGGTCGCGGCGCAGAAGGCCCCCGATGGGTATGAGATGATGGACATCGACTTCGTGTCGGCGTCGGAGTCCCCCATGGTGCAGGCGTACCAGCGGTTCAACATGGCGATACTAAAGGAGGACCGGGAGGTAGAGGCTCAACTCGACGCGGAGGGCGCGCATGCCGCTGCCATCGAGGCTCTCCTGCAGGCGGAACCGAATGTCGTGGATGTGAACCGGGCGACGGAGGCTCAACTTGAGGCGGAGCGCACGGATGCCGCTGCCATCGAGGCCCTCCTGCAGGCGGAACCGGACGTCCTGGACTCGAACCGGGCGGCAGAGGCTCGACTCGACGTAGAGCGCGTGGATGCCGCTCTCATCAACGCCCTCCTGCAGGCGGAACCAGACGTCCTGGACTTGAACCGGGCGGCGGAGGCTCAACTCGACGCGGAGCATGCGGATGCCGCTGCCATCGAGGCCCTCCTGCAGGCGGAACCGGACGTTGTCGACTTGAACCGGTTTGTGCTCTTGTCCGTGCAGAGCGCCCACATGCTCCGCTTGAACGAGTAGCTGGAGGCCGAGGACAACCACGGTGCGGAGACACACGTCGACAGCGACGGCCAGTTCGCGCCGGCAGCCAAAGACAACAAGGTCGTCTCATTCCACGAGCAGTGATAGTTTTTCTTTCTATTGTTGTTTTTATGGATCTTTTGCTGTGTAAAAACATATATTTGTTATGCAAGTCGCCTGACTTGGGTCAGTCTACCATTTCAGGCGGTTGGATGAATATTCTACGTCTCCTAACCCTTCTTTCCTTCTTCCTCACCTCTTCTTCTTCCCCAACAGACCACCGCACGGGCCGTACGGATACTCCCCAACACGCGGTTGGATAAACATACTCTATGAACGAAAATTATGTGTCAGCGATAGGATGGCTGAGTTTGGTTTGTTCACATGCGACAACACGTGTCAGTGAGGGTGCGTTCCCTTGGTTGGGTTTGCAGCGTGTAGGAGCGACTGAGTGAGGGTGCGGTGCGACCGCGGCGTGCAGGAACGGTCGTGTGAGGGTGCGGTGCGACCGCGATAGCCGTGCGCAAGTGTACCTCCTTCTCATTTTGAAAACTTTAGGCAAGCTTGACAAAAATGTGTGGCGAAGTTTGGTAATGCAAGGCCTAGACCCAAACAGGATAAGTACGTACGTACTAGGAGTACTAGTGTTAAAAAAGAAAGGCGGGGTTTTCCTTCGCGGGATTTAATCGATACAAATCCTTGTTTCATGTGTCAATTAATGCGTAGTTTTTTCTCCAAAGACCAAAGAGATAACCATCTCACTCCTCATCGCTTGATTAATGCAGCGCCATGCAAACCAACCTTCTCACTTCCGCATGCATGCATGTCGTCTCTCTCTCTCTCCCCTGTCCATCTCTCTGCACGCATGCGCCTCTCACTCTCTCTCCTGTTTCTGCATGCATGCAGCTCTCTCTGCCTTGGAAAGATGCAAAGCACATGGGAAAGAGAGATGGGATTACTGGCACGCATGCGGTGGAAAGGGATGAAGGGCCCGGTTGGAAAGAGCAGCGAAAAAATGCCAATGCGCAGAGCATTGCAGGGAAAACGAAATTTTCTTAGACGCAGACAAAAAAGGACCGGAGGGAGTACTACTAGGAGTACTAGTGCGGTGAGATGGTTTCTCGAAGAAGACGATGGAGAAGCGGAGTCAGCGAAGAGTGAAATGATGGTTGCTTCGTCCATGCTTTTGTGATTTGATGCCTCACTGCTTTGTGATTTGTGATAGAAGGGATAGGAGAGTAGACTCTGTGCTCTATACTGTACTACATGCATCCAAGCATGGGAGAAAGAGGAGAGACGTTGCATTTTTCTATTCCTTCAATCAATCAATCTGGGAGCTTCGGTTCCATCTTTTTGGCTTTGGCAACACCGTCCATAATGGTTCCCACGATGCCAAAAGCTATTTTCACATTTGGCTACACGTTGTGGATGCCCTTAACCGTACCACTTGGTTTTGCTCCTGTGTGCTATCTATACAAATCTCAATTATATTGATCTAAAAAATTAGAGAATCAAGATTAGTAAAAAGGAGGTGATTTTGCCGCGCGGATGGCGGGGGAGGTTTCTTATTTGAGCAATGCTACATCCACGTAATGGTTTACGTAAAGTTATGAACTGATGTGATGTGGGACTATTTGATTGGATTAAAGGAGAGGATTAGACCCACCCCACCTGAAAATCAGCAGGGCATATATAGATTAGATGGAAAGTATACATAGCAACTACGTAGCCCTTTGTAAGTCTAGGATTAGGCTTCTTATTTTCGGAGGACGTTGTCCTCGTGGTTTGCTAACATGCGGTCCCATGTGTCAGTGCTTTACCAAGCCGATCCGCGTCCCACATGAGGCAGAACAACGGCAGAAGCAACACGTGGTTAAGTTGAAGAAGATGAGAGAGAAGCAGATTCAGCAACGAGTGAAATGATGGTTGCTTCGTCCCTCCAACTTAACTGCGGGAAAGGTGTAGCTTTGTGATTTTACGCCTCATTGCTCATTACTACGCCGGCGCCATGACTGGGGTGCTTCACCCCGGCTGCTCTGCACTGTATTTCGGTATGGCACGTGGACCCGGTAGCTTGATGTCCCACATGTCGGCGAAAGGGACTAGAAGATTTTTGAAAGCGAGCGCTCCACTCTTACGACGGAGGAGTAGACGACACGACGGCCCAGTGAACTGTCACTTGTACTATATAGTACTATAGTTTTGCTGTTTCGCACGATCCATCGATACAAACCCGATTAAATAGGAAAGGGCGGGATTTTTCCCGCGCGATAGATGATACTGGCCGTACATTTCAAAGGCAATTTTAATGTATGCAAACTGAATAATTATAAGTAACAATATGATATCTAGTAAAACTAAAAACACATATGATTTATTGTGTTAGAGTGTAGTAGTAGTGCTGTATTGCATAGTTGTTAGATGTAACATGCGAGAACGTGTAGAGATGTAGTTTTGGAGGGCCTACAGAGAGAAAAGCGTAATACGGTCACCGAACTTCAGAATAAGCTGATTACGGTCACTATATACGTTTTGCGGTGATTATACGGTCACTTGCTCACAGTTCAGCATCTGATTGCACTCTGTTGACTGGCCAAATAGTCTGCGTGGCACCATGTTGACTAGTTAAATTGACCACATTCCTTGTGGGTCCCACCTGTCAGTTCGCATAGGCAAAAGGTCAGATAAACACAAATTTACACAGGCGCGACAAGGCTCCAACCCGTGCGCGGGAATCACCTGGTTGTGTATGTGTCTGTCAGGGCCTGATGTGTGTGCATGCATGTGTAGGTTGAGCACTTGAGCGTGAGAGTGTGTGTTGGTCGTGTGGTGTACTGGTGTGTGCATGCATGCGTGCGTGCGTGCGTGTGAGTGTTGCGCGCGTGCGTAGCTGCGTGTGTACGTGTGAGTGTTGCGTGCGTGCGTGGGTGCATGTGTTGCGTGGATGCAGTTCATGTGCATGCGTGCGTGTGTGTATAATCACCACACCAGCTCCTGTGTGTTAAAACAGATGGCTCAGCATACCAATACAAGGCCACCTTGTCCGCTGTGCCCGCGGTCATGACTTCAAACCACCGTCCAAATATTTTTTTGTCGTTTGTTTTCATTCTTACTAGCAAGATGCCCGTGTGTTGCACGTAACATCAAGATGCATTTGTATGACTTGTTTATCTTGTGAGAGAAAAGGATGAACGAGGGAAGGCCTTATTTGCAAATGTGGAGAGGTGTGTGGGTACCTTTTTGCAAAATTGCCATAGTTTCTTTCCTGTCCGTCAGATATAAATCGGACGGCCTATATTGCAGGATGGCAGGCACACCATCATCACCAACTCTCTTTTTTATAAGAGTGTATTTTATGTATTTTATAAGAGTGTAGATGTAGAGTAGATACAAGTCGACAGGTGGGCACGATGGTAGTGAGATAATGTGATGCAACACTAGAGGTGCCACATGGAGCGTTTAACTGGTCAACCAGTCATGTCATGAGCAAATACAGAGTTGTACGGTGAGCCCGTGACTGTATAATAACCACTAAACGTAAATGGTGACCGTAATGAGTGGATTCTCAAGTCCAATGTATGTATCGTGCTTTCGCTTCAAATACAATGATCATCATTGCATATATTGCGAGAGAAAGATGAAACATGCATGAATTTCTGGGGGCTTACTTTTAGAGGACCTGGAGATAGTTTTGTGTGCATACGTGAAAGGGGCGTACATGGGGGTATGCGATGGAGAGAGATATGCTCTTCGTTTCTCTTTATTATGACTAACTTTGTATATAGTATAAAAATATAAAAATTCACAGTGCGGAATAAATATCATTGTGGGCACCATGCAATGCAAATTAGCGTTCATACTCCTCCATATAACTTGGTAATGTTGTATATATGTAGAAACTCTAAAATAATTTTTTGGCCACACTTTATTCAAAAGGAATATTGTATGCGAAATAAACGTGAAGAGAGGGTGTCGGTGTCAAAACCGGCAGATCTCGGGTAGGGGGTCCCGAACTGTGCGTCTAGGCAGATTGTAACAGGAGACGAGGGACACGATGTTTTTACCCAGGTTCTGGCCCTCTCGATGGAGGTAAAACCCTACGTCTTGCTTGATTAATATTGATGATATTGGTAGTACAAGAGTAGATCTACCATGAGATCAGAGAGGCTAAACCCTAGAAGCTAGCCTATGGTATGATTGTCTGTTCATCCTACGGACTAAAACCCTTCGGTTTATATAGACACCGGAGAGGTCTAGGGTTACACAGAGTCGGTTACAATGGTAGGAGATCTACATATCCGTATCGCCAAGCTTGCCTTCCACACTAAGGAAAGTCCCTTCCGGACACGGGACGAAGTCTTCAATCTTGTATCTTCATAGTCCATGAGTCTGGCCGAAGGTATAGTCCGGCTATCCGGACACCCCCTAATCCAAGACTCCCTCGGTAGCCCCCGAACCAGGCTTGAATGACGACGAGTCCAGCGCGCAGATTGTCTTCGGCATTGCAAGGCGGGTTCTCCTCCAAATTCCATGTACCTGTTGAATAATGTCCGGTTCATGTAAATGTAGCGCTCCTTGGCTTCTACGCCCAATAATGGTCGTCTTCCACGTGTCAAACGAATACGAAAAGTCAGGGTGTTTTTATATTTACACCCCTAGCCGCGTGAATGAGCCGCCTATTTAAGGGGACGAGGATTTAGATCCAAACCACACCTTCTCCCCTCCGCAAGTATTCATCAGAGCGTATCCGACAGAGGTCCATTCTATCATGGCCAGCCGGCCGCAGCTCCTCCTCTCGCCCTTCCAGCCCTCGGCCTGGAGATTGGGAGAGATGCTCCATCCCGCACAGCGAGCTAGTGACGCTCCAGACCAAGGGATTTCTCCCCTGGCCTATATGGTCCCGGTTCGAGCCGGACTTGCCACCTATAATGGCAGAGAGCAAGCGGAGAGCGCCCCCAATCCCTCCAAAGGAGAGTGGGTATGCCTTGTCCCTTACTTAATAAGAGGGCTCGGATTTCCAATTCATCCGTTTCTCCGGGGGCTCCTCACAACCTCACGCTTGCCTCCATATTGCATATCGCGGGCTCCGTAGCCCTTTGCGAGCTGTTTTTGGGCTGCGAGGCTCATTTCACGCTATGGAAAAGGCTATTCTGCCTTGTGCCCCGTTCTCAGAAGGGGTCAATATATCAAGTGGGCGGAGCCAAAGTGTGGCGCATCACCGGGACCGGATATCTATCCGGAACCCCAAAGAAGGCGTCCCAGGACTTGCCTTCGGAATGGTTTTATATAGAGGACGTCCCGCTGCCGGATCCTGTCCGGATTGGCCTCCCTGAGTTCGACAGTGCTCCCCTAAAGAAACACCTAAGCTGGCGTCCACGGAGCCCTCAGAGGGAAAGCAACAAGGACGTTCTTTACCTGATGGGTCGGATAAGATTGTTAGCTCATTCCGGACTGACCATGATCCGAGTCATGGCCGCATGCATCATGCGAGGGGTGCGGCTGCTCCAGTATAGAGGCCACCCCATGTGGGACTTCAACGGGGAGGACGACACCACCCGCCACGGCCGTAAGGGGCCGGATTCAGCTGCCGCTCTAATAAAGATCTTGTCCGCTTTGTACAAGGGAGAAGAGGAGGAATTTCTCCGTGTCAACCCACAGGGTGGATTTTCTATGTACAATCCCCCAAGTTGGGTAAGTGGACACTTTTACTTGCCCATCCGTTTTATATTCCCATCGTTAAATATTCAGTCTAACGACTTCAACGCAGGAACTGCGCCAGGCTGTTAAAGAAATAAACAGCCCTCCTCCACAACCCGAGGATCCGGGACGGTCCCTCGACCCGGCCTCTCAAGAGGATCCGGACTTATCTGTGGAGCTGATTGATGGGGTGTTTCATCAATTGAGCAAGGGCAATGCCTTGGTGGCCATTACGGCCGATTACCCAGGGCTACTCCCAGCCTCACAGGTAACTGAGACCGAAGTCCCAGCGCTTTGAAAAGGGATCTATCCTCACGTGTTTTCGATTGCCGTATGACAACCGTGTTTTGCAGGGGAGGTCCTTGAGACGGGAGTCCGAGCCTGCGGCGACTAGGCAACGAGGGGCGGCAAGGCCCCGCGGGCTGAAAAGAAGTGCGGTCCGGACTGAGACGCCGGTGCAAAGGTATAGCGTGCCATCTTATTCCCAAGTGTTATTCCTTCAAGGCATATTAACGCTCGTGCTCTCTTCAGGAAGAAGAGACCTCGCCGGACTATATCCGAAGAGGTTGCCAATCGCGCCTCCACCAGCCAGGCTCCAAAGCCTGGTCCAGAAGCGGAGGCGAACACAAGGCGCGCACCGGACGCTCCTCCGACAGAGGATGCGGACAGCCTGTCTGCCACCAATTCCAAGGTGGAGAGTGCCATGAACCACAGGCATCGCCGAAAAGTTCTTCGCGACGCTTGTTTCTCCCAAGAGGCATTGGACGCCTTTAATTCAGGAGATGCGTACCTCCGTGCCGCTCAAAATGGTCTAGCCAGTGCCACGGAGCAATATGTAAAAGACATACGAGTAAGAAATTTTTGGTAATTATATATATACCAATAGCCCCTGAGACTTGAAACAGTTAGAATAACTGATTTAAGGATCATTTGTTATGCAGGTTCTTACAGAAAAGAATACCCTGCTGTCCCAGGAGCTGGAAGAGTGCAAAGCCCAACTTGAGGCCGCACTAGTCGCGGCAGGGGAGCCCAAGGAGACCCCCTATGGTAATATACGCTTCGAAAGATAAGTATTTTGTGAAGTGCGGCGTGCGTGCAAATCTGACAAATGAAATTGCAGATGGCGCCGGATTAAATCCGGAAAAGAAACAACTCCTACGCCAGCTGAAGGCTGGTGAAAGTGTGCTGACAAAGGTGAGGCAGGAGAAGAACGATCTCCAAGATGCCAACAGCAAGCTGGGCGTTGAACTGAAGGATGTTCGTGCCCAGCTGTTGGACTCCGTTAAGGAGAATCAGCGGCTTCGACGCGGCATATTTAGTAAGTGCTTAAACGAACTTTGAAAAAAGAGTTCGGCGAGGAAGTCGACTAACAGAGTAATGTCTGTAGGTATGCTAACAGGTCGTCCTACAGAGGAAATGCCCTGTTCTACGGGTGACCTTCTTCCCGAGCTCTCACAACTGCACGAGCGAGTTCGGTAGGTGATGCAAGGCGTCGCCCAGGCCTTGTGGCCATCCGTATCCATGCCCGAAGGCCTTGGAGAGCTTGTAGAGAAGCTGAAGGGAGCGCGGTGGCGCTTCCGGTTGTGGAAGATGTCGGCCTGCCGTCAAGGCGCCAGGGAGGCCTGGGCCATGGTGAAGACGCGGTACACGAAGGCTGACCCAAACCACATTGCCGAGGTCGGACCCGTGGGGCCCGATGGGAAGGAGATCCCTGTGAGCTTAGTATACGGCCAAGTAGAATTGGCCGCAAAGTATTCCCAATAGGACTGTAAGCTAGACAGCCTGTTAGATGGTATTGAAGAGGAAAGCAATCAGTCAGATTGACTATGTAATTTTAATTGACATGTGTAATGCCTTCTAGCCGGATTGTAGATCGTTTGTCATGGCTGACCTTTTCGCTTCAACCTCGGGACCTGACGGTCCGGAGTGTGTCCGAATACCCTCGCGGTTATATAAGAACCGGTGTATGCATGGAGACCAGGCGTAGGGGTCATTAGTGCTTGAACAGACAAGTGCCCAACTAGTTATGTTATATTACATGGTTAGTAAGAAACATCTTCCAGGGAGAATAGTTCCGTTAGGGGTTCCTTTCCCTGGGAGGCATGCCCTAAAGTGCATGTCCATTCTGCGAAAAGAGACGCAAGAAAAATATCTGGGGGCGTATAGATAAATAAGTGAAAAAAGATCATCTTTAGTCCACCGACCAAATATTCCCTTAAGAACGCTAGCTTTCGGCTTCACCCAGTCTGAGGTACACATCCGGCTGACCCGGCAGTAACAATCGCAGAGGTGCTCCCTTTACCACCTAGCCGAACAATCGGGAACGTAGGGGTAAGCACAGGAGCCAGGCAACCCAGCTTGGCCAAAACTTAAGTCATATCGATGCATATAATGGTGAATAAAAGGTACATGCGGAAGTGTGACACATGTGTTGGCCATGAAGCCCGTATAAATAAGCTTTTGTTTAAAGAAGCCCCCAGGTTTATTGAGCGCGGATAGCGCGTCACTTTATGAGCCTTTAAGGGCTATAAGAGAGAGAGAGAGAAGGAGAGAAATATAAGACGGAAAGTATATAAAAAATGGACAGAGGAAGGAGACGAACACAGAGTCCGGCGCTAGGCATAGAATCTTCGGAGACGGGCTGCGTTCCATGGGTTCGGCTCGAGTCGGTTATTCGATGCATCTCGCAGGCGGTACGCTCCACCAGTCAGGACTTGGTCAATTATGAAGGGACCTTCCCACTTGGGCTTGAGTTTGTCCTTTTTCTTGTCCGGCAGGCGTAGAACTAATTCGCCAACATTGTAATTTTTGGCCCGTACTTCTCTGCTTTGGTATCTTCGAGCATGCTGTTGATAGAATGCGGAACGGGCTTTTGCCACGTCATGCTCTTCCTCCAAGGCGTCCAAACTATCCTGCCGATCAAGCTCGGCTTCTCTTTCTTCGTACATGCGCACCCGAGTTGAGTCATGAATTATGTCGCAGGGCAAAACTGCCTCTGTGCCGTACACCATGAAGAATGGTGTGTATCCGGTGGTGCGATTCGGCGTGGTCCGCAGCCCCCAGAGTACGGAGTCAAGCTCCTCTACCCAGTGCGTATTAGATTCCTTAAGGGACCGAACTAATCTGGGTTTGATGCCGCTCATGATAAGACCATTTGCACATTCGACCTGGCCGTTAGTTTGTGGTGATAGACGGAAGCATAATCGAGCTTGATGCCCATGTTTTTGCACCAGAGTTTTACCTCGTCGGCCAAAAAGTTCGTGCCGTTATCAGTGATGATGCTGTGGGGGACGCCGTAACGGTGTACAACCCCGGATATAAAGTCTATCACCGGTCTGGATTCGGCCATCTTAACAGGCTTGGCTTCTATCCATTTGGTGAACTTATCCACCATGACCAGTAAGTATTTTTTTCTTGTGGGTTCCGCCTTTAAGGGGTCCAACCATGTCAAGCCCCCAGACCGCGAAGGGCTAAGTGATGGGGATAGTTTGGAGGGCGGTGGGTGGCATATGGCTTTGGTTTGCAAAAAGCTGGCAACCGACGCATCGTTGGACTAAGTCCTGGGCGTCTGCCCGGGCCGTCGGCCAATAAAAGCATGTACAGAAGGCCTTTCTTACAAGGGACCGAGCTGCAACGTGATGACCGCCGAGTCCGGCATGAATTTCAGCCAGGAGGTTCCGCCCTTCCTCTTCGGAGATGCACCTTTGAAGGACTCTGGTAGTGCTTTTCTTATAATGCTCTCCCTCATGGACTTTATAGGCTTTAGATCGCCGCACTATGCAGCGTGCCTCATTTTGGTCCTCAGGGAGTTCCTGCCTAGTAAGGTAGGCGAGGAATGGTTCTTTCCACAGGGCGATGACGGCCATTATTACGTGGGCTGAAGGTGTTATTTCATTGGCAGAGCCTCCAATTATGTCAGAGTGTTCGGTGTCGGGCAGTGCGATTGGGTCCGGGCTGTTATTGCCGGGTTCCCCTTCCCATACTACGGATGGCTTGAACAACCTTTCCAAGAAGATGTTGGGGGGGGGGGGACTACATCGTGTTTTGCGCTGATGCGTGCCAGGACATCTGCCGCCTGATTATTTTCCCGGGCTATATGGTGAAATTCGAGCCCTTCGAACCGAGCTGACATTTTTAGGACGGTGTTGCGATAAGCTGCCATTTTTGGATCCTTGGCATCAAAATCTCCATTTATTTGGGATATTGCAAGGTTCGAGTCCCCGCGCACCTCTAGGCGTTGAATGCCCATGGATACTGCCATCCGGAGACCATGTAAAAGGGCCTCATATTCGGCTGCATTGTTGGAGTCTGTGTACATTATCTGGAGTACATATTGAAGTGTGTCTCCTATGGGGGACGTCAAAACGACGCCAGCCCCTAGACCGGCCAACATTTTGTAGCCGTCGAAGTGCATGACCCAGTTTGAATATGTGTCGTACTCTTTAGGGAGTTCGGCCTCCGTCCATTCTGCGACGAAGTCGGCCAAAACATGCTACTTGATAGATCGCCGTGGCTTGTAAGTTATGTCGAATGGGAGAAGCTCAATGGCCCATTTTGCAATCCGGCCCGTCGCGACGCGGTTGTTTATAATATCGTTAAGTGGCACTTCCGAGGCTACTGTTATTCAACACTCTTGAAAGTAGTGTCGCAGCTTCCGGGATGCCATAAATACCGCGTACGCAATCTTTTGATAATGCGGGTACCGTGACTTGCACGGAGTAAGGACAGTGGACACATAGTAGACCGGCTTTCAAAGGGGAGATTTGTGTCCGTCCGTTTCTCGTTCGACGACGAGCACTGCGCTTATGACCTGATGGGTTGCTGCAATGTATAATAGCATTGGTTCGCCAATGTTTGGCGCGGCCAGGACTAGGTTTGTTGCCAATATGGCTTTTATTTCGTCGAGTCCGACCGTGGCTGCATCCATCCACTTGAAGTGTTCGGTGCGCCGAAGGAGGCGGTAAAGGGGTAGGGCCTTTTCTCCCAAGCGGGAGATAAAGCGGCATAGAGCCGCCACACATCCGGTTAATTTTTGTATTGTTTTGAGGTCCTTCGAGATATCCAATTGTGACAGAGCTCAGATCTTGGCTGGATTTGCTTCAATTCCTCTACCGGATACAATGAAGCCCAAGAGCTTTCCGGCTGGAACGCCGAAGACGCATTTTTCCGGGTTGAGCTTGATGTCGTATGTTCGGAGGTTATCGAATGTTAGCCTCAAGTCATCTACTAGAGATTCGACATGTCTTGTTTTAACGACCACATCATCTATGTATGCCTCCACTGTTTTGCCGATCTGGTTTGCCAGACATGTCTGAATCATGCGCTGATATGTTGCACCGGCATTTTTGAGCCCAAAGGGCATTGTGTTGAAGCAGAATGGCCGTATGGTGTGATGAATGCCGTTGCGGCTTGGTCTGATTCTGCCATCTTTATTTGATGGTAGCCGGGGTATGCATCAAGGAAACACAACGAATCGTGTCTTGCGGTAGCGTCGATAATTTGATCGATGCGGGGGAGGGAGAAGGCATCATTTGGGCAAGCCTTGTTAAGGTCTTTAAAATCAACGCACAAGCGCCAGGATTTGTCCTTCTTTGGTACCATCACCAGGTTTGCTAGCCAGTCCGGGTGTTTTATATCTTTGATGAATCCGGCCTCCAATAGCTTGGCTAGTTCCTCTCCCATGGCCTGTCTCTTAGGTTCGGAAAAACGCCAAAGAGCCTGTTTGACTGGCTTGAATCCTTTTAGGATATTTAAGCTGTGTTCGGCCAGCCTGCGTGGGATTCCTGGCATGTCTGAAGGGTGCCAGGCAAAAATGTCCTAGTTCTCTCGTAGGAACTCTCGCAGTGCAGCGTCTACAACAGGGTTTAACTGTGCCCCGATGGAAGCTGTTTTATTGGGGTCCGTTGGATGGACCTGGAATTTGACTATTTCGTCTGCCGGTTTAAAGGAGGTGGACTTGGATCTTTTGTCGAGTATCACATCATCCCTATTCATCATGGAGCGTAGTGCAGTCAGTTCCTCAGCCGCTAGGGCTTCGGATAGCACCTTGAGGGCCAGTGTGGCTGTCTTGTTTTTGGCGCGGAGTTCTATGTCCGGATCACTAGCGAGAGTGATGATTCCATTAGGCCCGAGCATCTTGAGCTTCATGTACCCGTAATGGGGTATTGCTTGGAAGATTGTAAACGCTTCCCGCCCTAGCAGAGTGTGATATCTGCTACTGAACGAGGCCACTTGGAACGTGACCTCTTCGAACCTGTAATTATCCGGCATGCTGAACACCACATCTAGTGTGATTTTTCCTGTACAGCGTGCTTCCCGACTGGGGATTATTCCTCTAAAGGTTGTGCTGCTTCGCTCAATGCGGTTCCAGTCTATTTCCATTTTTTGAAGGGTTTCCTCATAAATGAGGTTCAATCCGCTGCCGCCATCCATGAGTACCTTGGTAAGATGAAAGCCGTCCACTATTGGACTGAGGACGAATGCGGCTGGTGCTCGGGCTGTTCGGAATTTAGGTTCATCACTGGCGTTAAAAGTAATAGCCGTGTCACTCCATGGGTTTATTGTTGCTACTTGGTAGACTTCGGCAAGGCTGCAGAGTGTTCTTTTTCGCATATTATTTGATGCGAAAGTCTCAAAGACTGTTAATACCATACTGGTGTCTCTGGGGTGGCTTTCTGTGGCTTCTGGAATTAGAAGATCTTCGCCAATTTTTGCCACCTGCCGGAGTATCCAACATGCTCTAAGGCTGTGAGTTGGTGTGGCGCCCTCTGCACTGTGAATTTTACAGGGTCCATTAAGCCATCCTTCTAGGACGGTTCCGTGCCCTGTAGAGGGCTTTTGCTTTTTGGTATTGAACCCGGGTGACTGGCGATGATGCACCCTTTTATTTCGGACTGGGTTTGTATTCAGGGTCGGATTGTCCCAAAATATTATTTCGATTTTCTAGGCGCTTTCCATCGCACAGTACTTTCGTACTATGGACGCCAAGTCAGCGAAGCATGTAATATCACGGCGACTTATGGCATTGAGGATTCCCTTGTCCGTGCAATTATTGCAGAAGAATGAAATTGCGTCTTCCTCGCGGCAGACCTTTATCCTATTCATAACCAGGAGGAATCTGGCCCAGTAATGATGTATTGTTTCTTAGGGCTCTTGCCTAATTTGGGATAGATCGCTTATGTATGGGTGGGTGGGTGGAATCAAATGCGAAACCTCACCCAATCTGAGACCCAGGGGCCAAGGAGTTTCCGAACTCGGAAGTTTGGATTCTTGGATGATGTCCAATGAATCTAGCCCGTCACCTGACTTTAAGTTCAGGTCTTGAGTGATGTCCTCCCCTCCGCGGGTATCCGGCTTGGAGTGATTGGGAATCTGGACATAGCTAGTCCTTCAGATAGATGAAGGGTTGCCGCACTGTCCCTCTACCACGGCAACATGATGGGTGACCTGGGGAGAGTTAATCTCTCTCGAATCGGGTTTAGGCCCAATCTGGTCGTAATCCGTAGCGACTCCCAGGGCGGTGATGCGATCCAAGAGCTCATTTAGGGAAGAGAGCTCCATTGGATCTAGCTGCTCGGCGAATTCTAAGCTGACGTGAAGATTGCTTTTGAAGATCCGAGAGGTCATCGTCGGCGCAGCAACCGAACAGGCGGCCATAAGGAAACCACCTAGCCGGAGAGTTTGGCCGACAGCCAAAGCTCCCTTAGCAACGGTGCCGTCTTTAAAGACGGGATGAGGCATCCTTCCTGATGGCGATGGCACAGAGGAACTCTCAATGAAAGCACCAATGTCGGTGTCAAAACTGGCAGATCTCGGGTAGGGGGTCCCGAACTGTGCGTCTAGGCGGATGGTAACAGGAGACGAGGGACACGATATTTTTACCTAGGTTCGGGCCCTCTCGATGGAGGTAAAACCCTACGTCCTGCTTGATTAATATTGATGATATTGGTAGTACAAGAGTAGATCTACCATGAGATCAGAGAGGCTAAACCCTAGAAGCTAGCCTATGGTATGATTGGCTGTTCGTCCTACGGACTAAAACCCTCCGGTTTATATAGACACCAGAGAGGGCTAGGGTTACACAGAGTCGGTTACAATGGTAGGAGATCTACATATCCGTATCACCAAGCTTGCCTTCCACACCAAGGAAAGTCCCTTCCGGACACGGGACGAAGTCTTCAATCTTGTATCTTCATAGTCGAGGAGTCCGGCCGAAGGTATAGTCCGGCTATCCAGACACCCCCTAATCCAGGACTCCCTCAGAGGGCTTTTTAGATCAATGGGGATGTGATGTAACATGTGTGAATGTGTAGTTGATGCATTTGGCGGGGCCTAGAGAGGTATGTGTGTGTATTACGTATTCAAGAGAGGCATGGATAGAGGGGCCGACGGGGGGGCGTGGGAGAGATAGCACGAGAAATGAGAGGGGTCTAGAGAGAGAGACGAATATGATGTCATGACAAGAGATTTCATTCCCTTGAGTGTGTATATGCAAAGGGGAGGGAATAGAGGCACCAAGAGAAATTTTCTGTGTGTGTGGTGTTTGTGTTGGTATGTGTGGGTGTGAGAAGATAATGAGATGTGGGGGCACAGGGTGTGTCACCGCGTGAGGTCCTGTGGGTCGAGGTGAGGCCCTTTGTTCGGTTCCGTCCTGCGCCACATTGGTCGGCCCGTGACGCATTTAGGAAGACCCATGGATGACTAGTCGTACAAGACAAAGATAGCAGAATTGTGAAGGACTCTGTGTTCACTGACAAAGCCGGCTAGGATTTGTAACCCTAGGTTCTCAGACAAAGGTAACCCCTTTATCTCTGATATTACTATTCATCCAACCTAACTTTAAGGGGCATCATACAGAATTCTCTGCTAGAATCATACTCGTCGATTAGGAAGAGAGGTGTGAGACAATGCATGAGAGACAGGCGTAAAGATAATGTGCGTACATGAGACACGTAGGCAGGTCCATGTAGATAGAAAGGGTCGATGAGGATTGTGCGTGTGTATGTTTGCGAGAAGAAGAGTGCTTGTGATAAAGGTTAGTGGAAACAGTTGTAAATGGTTACGAGAGGGAGGGAGGGTTATATCTAGAGCATGTGTGCGAGAAAGACACCTCGGGAGAGAGTGTGTGAGCATGTGTGAGAGACCACCGATGGAGAGTGAAAACTACACGTAAAAGACTGCTCTACACATTGATTAAAGATATAAATTGTATCCAAATATTAGGATGGGATCATGATATTTGCAATTCGTGTAAGGAGCGGTCATTGATCCATCAGACATCTAGATTCTATCGAATTTGAGCATGTCTATGTTATTATTCGACACAAATGATCCACATAGTTAGTATTTTAAACTCCAGACAATGCATCGCTTTAGCAATCGAATATAAACGTGAGTATAGTTCATGTTGTGTGTGTAAAGCACATTATACATACGAAAGTTACACAATGGACATTATAAATAGTTACCTATGAACTAGCATATATTTGATTTCAACTTAAGGTGGTTTAAAAAAATTGAATTCAACATGAAGTCCATTCAATTATTTGAATTTGATATCATGGCATTTGTAAACCATACCTAAATTATGGGGGCACCAATCTTTGCTCTGATTTTGTACATAATAGCATATGTAGTTGTGTACAAAATATATTCAAATTTAGCTCCTCCATTCCAAAATAATCGTAGTTATAGGATTTTCAAGTGTTAAAATTTCAAAAAGAAGCAGATAATTTAATGAGGTTTTCAAACATACAAGGTCAAATATAACGTTGTCTATTCAGGTCAATCCTAATAGTTCAAGAGTACTCTAAACGTGAATGCTTGTGTTTCAAAATTTCGAACGAAGCGCCAAAAGAGCCTCTACTCGCCCAAAACCGCGCGAGACCAATGTTTGGTAGTACAAGGAAATTACTTTTCTAATAACTCCGACCCGTGAAACCTACCGGCCCGACGTCCAAAGGTCTAAACCAGGGTAGGTTTGTAGCTTCATCTAGACGCCACGCAACCGCATCCAAAAAACATTCATACACAATGGCCGCCTAAGCACACACACGCGCGGCCGAAATCACTCCCGCCCACTATTTGGGACACCTGGGATTACCATCCTACCCCAGACACGCAGTAAGTCCGAAATTTAAGAGGGGGGCAAAGTTTGTACTTTCCCCAAATTTCAAGGGATAATTAGATTTATGCCCCTAGTTGTGTCCCACTCGTCTGTTTTACCCCTAATTCCCAAAAGTCACCGGTTCTGTCCAAATCACTTTGCTCCTCTTATGCTTTTGCCCTTTGACCTTTTGACCATCAGTTTGAAAACTTCATAACTAATTCATACTAAATCGGAAAAAATGCAAATAAGATACCAAAATGTTCAGAAAAACATCACCTATATGTCAGTGTCATTTGCATCCATGAAAAAAGTGTTGGAAAGTGCCCATCCGAGTTTTAGCTCTTATGCTACCACCATGAATAGTAAAATCTAAAAAAGTTCAAAAAAAATTCAAAAATAATTTGGTGGCAAAGAATGACAAATGTTTTAAGTGTCTGCCAAGTTTCATCAGGGAATAACATTCATGGGTGTTGCGGCAAAAAAACAATCAGCACTTCAAAATAGATTATTTTTTGCCCCGACTTCCACGAATGTCGTTCCCTAATGAAACTTGGCAAGCACTTAGAACACTTGTCGTTCTTTGCCACCATTTTTTTTGAATTTTTTTAGAGTTTACTATTCATGGTGGTATCAAAAGAGCTAAAACTCGGATGTGCACTTTCCAACACATTTTTCATGAGTGCAAATGACACTGACATATAGGTGATGTTTTTCTGAACATTTTGGTTTCTTATTTGCATTTTTTTGATTTTGTATGAATTAGTTATGAAGTTTTCAAACTGATGGTCAAAGGGAAAAAGCATAAGAGGATCAAAGTGACTTGGACAAAACCGGTGACTTTTGGGAATTAGGGGTAAAATAGACGAGTGGGACACAACTAGGGGCATAAATCTAATTATCCCAAATTTCAAACAAGCGTGTCCCATCTTCTGTTCAAAAAAGCCAAAAACAAGCGCGTCCCAGACCGAAACATGGTTCCCCCCACCCGTCTGATTCCTCATTCGTACTCCGTGTGCGCCAAAACTACCTCTCCACCAGCCGCTAAAACCCGGCGTCCTCCGTCCGCCACCCCATCCCACCCATCAACCGCCGCCCTCCTCTATCACGCCGAAGCCGATACCACGACGTCGTCATCCACCGCAACCTCAACCGCAACGCCCTCCATGGCTAGTAGTTGAAGCCGAGGCCAAGTCGTCCGTACCCGAGCCAGTTCGACCACGCCATCCTGCGCCTCACCGCTGCCGCTCCAACTTCGCCACCCTCCACCGCACCGGAGCTATTCCTACTACGCCGTCCTTTGCTACCTCGGATCTGCTTCCCCTCCGCCGACATACGGCCACGGCAACACAGTCAACAATTTGGCCATGGGTTCGTCCAAGCCTGCACCCTCCAGAACATTGGTTTCCCCGGTAAAAAGAAGATCAGCGCGACATGTGGAGGTGACCACACCGGCAACCGAAAAAGGTACTCCTCTTCCCTTATTCGTGCAAATCTTACGTATCTGCTTGCACAGTATTCATCCCACAGAAGACACTAGTTGACCGCTTCTTATTGATACTAGATGTTCCTAGTAACTCGCGATGCACAAGGTTTCTCCTCATATACTATTTCACCATAGCTAGAGGTCCGTCGCCCCCCTGAATTTCAATTTCTGGCCAGTTGATTCCCAATTAACGGAAGCATTCCCCGGCGTAACAAGCGCTAGTATGCCTATTACGCCAGGGAAGCAGCGCCTTGGTGTTTATCTTAGGGGTGTGTGCGGCCTAGAGCTACTGGCGCCCGATCTGGAGGTCGGCCGGGATTAAAGGGATGGCCTGGGGGTGCTGCCAAGCACGGTGGGGGTGTGAGGTCGATGGGAGGGCGGGGCGGCGGAGGTAGGGGTCTGGGCCGGTGGTCGCTGGCAGTTCGAGAAAGATCGTCAACAGTGACTGGCGGGAGGTAGATGAAGGCCATCTGCCCGTTCCTTATAGATCGGACGGTTCATTAAAAAAATCGACTGACCTATTTATTTTCAGTCGACTGTTATCTTAGATATGACCACATGTGGTGGTGTGCTGGAGGAGTACCTGCATTTCCTGTGCTCATATATTACAAAATCATACGGAGTAGAATCTAATTTTGTTTGCCATGCAATGTTGTAGAGCTATCATATGTCTCCTGTCATTTATTTTTCAGCCACCTGCTATCTGCTACTTTTACAGTGCACTAGTTCTGCACACACTTCACCCTTACTCTCACTATTGTGTTTTTATGCAAGGGTATTTCAGACTCTGCTGCCATGAGAGAAGCCAAAAAGAAAAGATAGAAGTCGCTCCAGCTTCGTATGCGGGTAGGCAAGACACGTTACAGCGCTATAAAGGGTGCAATGTCAGCAGATGGAGACGGTAAACGTAGCTCTGGAGTTGATGACCTCGCTTGCAATGAACCACCAGCCCAGGTGCTTGCTTTAACTTCGCGGTGTCATATGTGGTTGCATGTTCCATATGGTGTCTAGCTTGTATTCGAAAGGCCGAAGTCGGTAAGATAAGGAAAGATATTTTTTTACATGAACCACCATCCCGTGAGCACCATAAGACAAATAGCTAATCAGGGCACTGGCCGAGCCAGTGACAAGCCCAGCAAAGATAGGCATCACCTGGAAGCCAACTAAAAAGCTACGATGGTGGCGAAGCAGCCCGCCTCCCACCAGGCTCTCAGGTCCTAGATGATCATGCTCACCACTCCAGCCAGATGTCTAGCTTGTATTGCTTCCAATTTGGTTAAATTGCATCTGCTTAGCTTACACATTATACCTTTGAATATGACATGCCTTTCTGTTTTTGGTACATACTAGTACATATGTGTATTAACCATGTTCTTACATCAAACTAATGTTCTTGTGTATCCCTCATCAATCACTTATGACGAGGCAGGCAGGCAAGGGGACTACTCCTCATTTAAAGAATGCAGTGCCAGCCTCCCAATATGATTCTCAAGAAACAGAAATGCTAGATGAAGATAGTGAACGTAGCTCTGTAGTTGATTACAACATTTCCCCTACACTAGCATCGCAGGTGCTTGCTCTAACTTGGCAGCGTGATATGTGGTTGCATGTTGCATATGGTGTCTAGATTGTAATTCTTCCAATCTAGTTAAACTGCATGTGCTAGTATGCTTAGCTTATACATTATACCTGTTAATGTGACATGCCTTCCTGTATTTAGTACATAGTACATCTGTCTATTAAGCATGTCCTTACATAAAACTATTGTTTTTTTGTATCCCGCATCAATCAACATGACGAGACACCTTTAGTATATGCAGTGTGATGTTAGTTGCATCTTTCATATGATTTATAGCATGCGCTACTTCTAATTTGTTGAAATTCCATTTATGATGGGACGCTTTTAACTTGGCAGAGTCATATTGGTTGCATCTTTCATGTGGTGTCTAGCTTGCATTGCTTCTTATTTGCTGGAATGGTTTCTGCTTAGTTTACACAAACAGTTGTGAACATGCCATGCCGTCCTGTTTTTCGTACATATTCCATCCTGGTATCATGTGTTTGCCTTACATCAAAGTAGTGATTGTCAGTATCATGCATGAATGAGTTCCAAAGAGAGAATTTTATTGCTTTTTCTTGTCGGTTTTACTTGACAATTCAAAATCAATAAAGCGGAAGGAAGTTAGCAAGGCAGCGGATAAAGGTGCTCCTTCCGAACGAAGGGCCTCTACAGTTTCTACTCCTCCACACCCCCAAGATGATTTCCAAGACAACACATGCATAGGCACTCAACAAAGTTGTGTTTATGAAGTGCAGCATCACCGGTGCTCCCTCTAACTTGGCACTGTTATATGTGGTTGCATGTTATGTGTAATGTCCAGCTTGTATTGTTCTAATTTTGTTGAATTCCATCTGCTTACTTTACACATTATACTTGAATAAGACACGTGTTCCTGTTTCTGGAACATACAATATATGTCTATCACACCATGTTCTTACATCAAATTACTACTGTTGTGTAACCTGCAACAATCACTTATCATAAGACACGTTTGACTTCGGAGTGTGATATAGGTTACATCTCACATTCTTTTCTAGCTTGTACTACTAATTTGTTGAAATGGCGCTTATGATGAGACAGTATTAACTTGGTAGAGTGATATTCGTTGCACCTTTCATATGGTGTCTAGCTTTCATTGCTTCTAATTTGTTGAAATGCCTTCTCCTTAGTTTACACATCATAAGTTGTGAATATGCAATGCTGTGAATATGCAATGGCACTAATGACGAGAGACCTCTAACATGGTAGTGTGATGTTGTTTGCATCTTGCATATGATTTATTTCTTGTATTGCTTCACATTTGTTTAAATGCCATTTATGATGAGACACTGTTAACTTGGCAGAGCGATATTTGTAGCATCTTTCATATGGTGTCTACCTTCCATTGCATTGCTTCTAATTTGGTGAAATGTCTTCTTCTTAGTTTACACATCATAGTTCTGGTTATCTCTTCCGTCCTATTTTTCATACATATTACATCCTCCTATCATGTGGTTGTCTAACATCAAAGTTCAGTTCGTCTGCATCACGCATCAATTTGTTCTAAAGAACTAAATTGTTATTCGTTTTTCTTATTGGCTTGACTTAACATGGCACAGAGAAAGAGGAAGAAACACAGAATGGCAGGGAATGAGAAGCGGATGAATCCTGCAGATTCTGCTAGTACTGATGGTGCAATAGAAGGTCAAAGTCCAGCGGAAAATTCTACAAACACGGCATCCCATGCTACATGAGTTGCAAAAAAAGCCAAACAGAAACAAATAGCTGCCACCAAACAAGCAGAGACAGCCCTAGTTCTTGCAACACCTACCACAGTACTACCAGCTGCACGACTTACTCGTGCGTCAACTGAGCTAGCAGCACATTCCCAAGCTCCATTGCCACCTGACACTACTTCCCAAGCACTCTTGACACAAGACGAGTTGGCAATATCAGATGAACCTTATGAGCTTCAACAGCAAGAAGGTAGTTGCTGGAGTCAAGTTACAGTTGCATGCTTCTTTATATGTAGTCTCACAGTTTGATGTACACTAACACTTCATATGTTTGTTGTTGGACTAGCACCTAGGCGCAAGAGGAAACAAACATCAGGGATAATGCTCGATAGGTTAACTAAATCTAGAGGAGGAAGAATGGAGATCCGTTTTGAGGCAGGTTTAAAAAGGCCACGTGATGCTACAGAGTCAGCCAAGTTAGGATCAGAGGCAGCGGTTGTCGTTAGGTGTCATGTACTTATCCTCCCAACATGGATTCAGTACAGGAATGACAAAGATGAAACCCAGTTCAACACCTTCCTCGACCATTTATCTGTAAGTATGGTTATGTATGGAAACTAGTAATATCATCTTGCTCTGTCTCATACTTTCTAGGTTGCTGATAATGAGACTCCCATAATTTTCAATAGATGAGGTTCAAGTTGGATAGCCAAGATGATGCAACCAGACAAGCTTGCACCCATGTTTTCAGGTCTGCTCTGCGACAGTATCGATATAACTTGAGGAAAACTCACTTTGAAGGCAAGGCTAATAGTGAACTTTCCCAAACATCTCCAGTGGAAAATATATCGGATGAAGACTGGAGGGTCCTTGTTAAACACTGGTCTGATCCGAAATATCATGTACATTATATATATGTGATCAGATCACATGTTAAAGTCCTATTTACGCATGTGCCACACAAATCTATCTTCTTGTAGGTGAACTGTTCAAAGAACAAGGCCAACCGTACGAAAGTGAAATTCCAACAGACGATAGGATCTCGTAGCTATATTGCACACTTCGAGTCTCTTGTAATTAGCTGCTGTTTCACTCTTTTCACTGTACCATATTATCAGATCTATATTGACTTGTTCAAAATGCAGAGGAAAGCCCGCAAGGACCAAAAAGTACCTAAACCAAATGATGTGGAAATCTTCAAGGACTGTCACACCAGCAAGAAGAAGGGAATGACTACACCAGTCAAAGCCGCTGTTGTAAGTCCTTAATCCTCATGCCTTTTAACTACTACTTACTCTGACTTGTGCCTTGAACTGCATGGTTTGCAGCCAATGTCTATTACTCTTTTCAATTTTATACACAATTGTCTTAGCGTATCACTACACCTTACAAGGTTTAAAAGAGAGGAGTGATGATCCTTTGATCTTGACCCATAATCTAGTTCCGTGCTGGACTTGCCCACACAACGTTACAATTGCATGTTTGTCTGTTCTCAGTTGTTTTGTGATATGAATGATGTCATACTATGCTTACTGTATTATAAACTTCGTCTCTTTGTCCTTAGCCCTCAATTCAATGTGAAGAAATAGACAATACATTAGCGATGGTACATGGTCATATGTTTGGAACCTGGTTTTATTATGTACTTTGCAATGAAATACAACTAATATTTTACATGGGTTCACCAGAATAAGTTCTGTATATAGACCAAAGCTATTTTGTTTGGTTTTGCTGCCTCCTTAATATCTTCTGTTCTGGTACTACTAATGTAAAACCTCAACTTTTCAGTGAGCTATGAAAAAAATGGTGGAACCTCCACCTTCTGAAGGTGGCGAGGCAACTATAACCACAATGTCAGCTCTTGCTGCACTGGGTCAGTACCTGTCCACTAACAGTGCCAAAAGCACGTTCCTGTGTAATACTGGGTTGGTTGTTAAGGCAATATCGTCCAAACTGCCTCATGATCAAGATATGCAAGTGCAAAGCAATGTTGTATCTACGCTCTAGACACAAGTCCATTCCCTAACAGAGACCCTTTGTGAAACAAGTAGAAACATTGCTCAATGTCGTCAAGATATGCATGGTTTTGAAACCAGACTATCAGACATTTGCTATGTTGTTCAGGAGCCTAGGGGAAATGAAGGCGAGCATTATGGTGCTCCATCGGACAATACAACATGAAAACGTAACAGTCAGGTCAAATGAACTGAGCTTCTGAACTTCTGGTGGTGCATTTATCTGCTAGACTGCTAAGTTTACAACCTTCCTTTTGTTATATAGTTGTAATTTGTTTTGGTGCGATACAAAATTTATTCTTAACGTGCAGCCACCAGCTGAAGAAAACATCAAGCCATTTTTGTATGGTGTAGGGTGTTCCCTATATTTGCACTGGTGGCGATCTTTGATGCCGAGTGGATGTATTCTGTGTAATCGCCTTAATAGCCTAGCGTTAGTTTCGGCCTTATTTATTTCCTAGTCTTCTTTTTCCCTGGTTTGCTAGTGGCCGCAACTACCATGGGCCATATACGGGCCGTAGGATCCATGGGTCTCCTACGGGCCGTCGATAAATGGGCCTGTAATTGGTGGGCCTCGGGTTGTCGGATAAATGGGTCTACATGGGCCGTAATCGAGCGTAATTGGTATCGGCCCAGCATGGTAATAGGCCGTTGGACAGCAAAGGCTTAATTCTGTCACAGGCATAACGGGTCGTTAATGGGCCAGAATATAGAATGGGCTGGAAACGGCACAGCGGGTTAACAGGACAGAAACGGGCCGACTCTTGCCATGGGCCGAATTTGGCCCATTAGGGGGGCCAGTAACGGGCCGACTCTTGCCACGGGCCGAATTTGTCCCATTAGGGGAACAGGCCAGTAACGGGCCGGAAGTAATCGAGGGCCAAAAAGGAGCCCAAGAACGTATGGGCCGTCAATAGGCCGAAAGCTAACATGGGCTGGAAACGGCCCATGTAAATCATGGGTCGTTAACGGGTATAAAGAAAATCACTGTTCATTATGGGCTAGAGTCACCGTGGGCCTGTAAAGGGCCGAAAGATACGAAGGCCTCATATGGGCTGAAAGACGTCATGGGCCATACATGGGCCAAAAGTGAAATGGGCTGGTGTTATATTCAACGGCCCACATGACGTTGTTGGGCCGATTTCCTTTAGGGCCTAACGGGTCATCACTTAACGGGCCGTAAAATGGGCTATTTGCGAAGAGACCATTAACAGGCTTTTCATGGGCCAGCCCGTTAACTTTTGACCAAGTCAAACAGGCCGGCTTTGTAAGCTAAATGGACCTGTAGTGGGCCGTGGCACGTGTCGACATATCATAGGCGCCTATCTGACCCACTGACGAGCTGACACGTGTTTCGTCCGGCCAATAAGAATTTTACACGTGGAAATTTCTCATTGGTCGGGGCTGTTAACGGGTTATCGGATCCAAAACCCGACCCGATAGCTTAACAGCGTTCCGTTATGGTGGATGCCACGTGTCGGTCACCCTTGACGAAAGCACTTCTGTGACGCGCGATTTATTGTCATGGAAGTGGACACTTCGGTGATGATAATTTTGGTAATGTCATGGAACACTTCTACGATAGCATAGGTATGACTATCTTGATTCTGTCATGGATGTACATGCATGACAAAAAACGCGACCTACTATGACAAACACGTATCATCACGGAAGTGTATTTTTTTGTAGTGTATTTCCGTTTTTGCTTAGAGATCATGCTAAAACTTGGTTCTCTTCTTTGCCTAAAAAAAGTATTGATTCATGGAATAAGTGCAAAGATGCTTTTATCTCTAAGTATTTTCCTCCCGCTAAGACCATCTATCTTAGAAATGATATTATGAATTTTAAGCAACTTGAGCATGAGCATGTTACACAAGCTTGGTAGAGGATGGAATTAATGATACGTAATATCCCTACACATGGTTTGAATCTATGGATAATTATACGAAAAAATTATGCCGGATTTAATTGTGCCTCTAGAAATCTTTTAGATTCGGCTTCGGGAGGTACATTTATGGAAATCACTTTAGGGGAATCTACTAAACTCCTAGATAATATTATGGTCAATTATTCTCAATGGCACACCGAAAGATCCACTAGTAAAAAGGTTCATGCTATTGAAGATATTAATGTTTTGAGTGGAAAGATGGATGAACTTATGAAATTGTTTGCTAATAAGATTGCTTCTTCTGATCCTAATGATATGCCTTTGTCCACTTTGATTGAGAATAATAATGAATCTATGGATTTGAATTTTGTTGGTAGGAACAATTTTGGTAACAACGCGTATAGAGGAAATTTTAATTCTAGGCCGTTTCCTAGTAATTCCTCTAATAATTATGGTAATTCCTACAACAACTCTTATGGAATTTTAATAAGATGCCCTCTGATTTTGAGACTAGTGTTAAAGAATTTATGAATTCGCAAAATAATTTCAATGCTTTGCTTGAAGAAAAATTGCTTAAGATTGATGAGTTGGCTAGGAACATGGATAGAATTTCTCTTGATGTTGATTCTTTGAAACTTAGATCTATTCCACCTAATCATGATATCAATGAGTCTCTCAAAGCCATGAGAATTTCCATTGATGAGTGCAAAGAAAGAACCACTAGGATGCGTGCTAAAAAGGATTGCTTTGTGAAAGTGTGTTCTTCTAGTTTTCATGATAATAATGATGAAGATCTAAAAGTGATTGGTGTGTCTCCTATTAAGTCTTTGTTTGCCAGTATGAATCTTTAGAAAGATGGGACTGTAGATGAGTCAACTTTAGTTGAAAGGCATCCCAATGATTCGGAGTTTTTAGATTTTGATGCAAAAATTAATAAAAGTGGGATTGAAGAGGTCAAAACTTTACATAGCAATGAACCCACTATTTTGGATTTCAAGGAATTTAATTATGATAATTGCTCTTTGATAGATTGTATTTCCTTGTTGCAATCCGTGTTAAATTCTCCTCATGCTTATGATCAAAACAAAGCTTTTACCAAACATGTCGTTGATGCTTTAATGCAATCCCATAAAGAAAAGCTTGAATTAAAAGTTTCTATCCCTAGAAAACTTTATGATGAGTGGGAACCTACTATTAAAATTAAGATTAAAGATCATGAACGCTATGCTTTATGTGATTTGGGTGCTAGTGTTTCCACGATTCCAAAAACTTTGTGTGATGTGTTAGGTTTCTGTAAATTTGATGATTGTTCTTTAAATTTGCATCTTGCGGATTCCACCATTAAGAAACCTATGGGAAGAATTAATGATGTTCTTATTGTTGCAAACATGAATTATGTGCCATAGATTTCATTGTTCTTGATATAGATTGCAATCCTACATGTCCTATTATTCTTGGTAGACCTTTCCTTAGAACGATTGGTGCAATAATTGATATGAAAGAAGGAAATATTATATCCCAATTTCCGTTAAGGAAAGGTATGGAACACTTTCCTCGAAAGAAATTTAAATTACCTTATGAATCTATTATGAGAGCCACATATGGATTGCATACCAAAGATGACAATACCTAGATCTTTTCTTGTTTTTATACCTTTATGATCTTCTTGGATGATTGTTATTTGATCTTGCTGGAAAAAAACAGAAAGTATGCGCTCACGAGAATAATTTTAATTTTTTACGAGAGAGTGATAAAATACTGATTCCAACTGCATTAGATCAATATACAAATTATTTAGGATGTCCTAATTTCTAAGGATTGTTGGAGTTACAGAAGTATCTGAAACCTATAGATGTTGTTTTTCGTGTGTTGTTTGCTTATTTTGATGAATCTATGGCTAGTATCGGGGGGTATGAACCATAGAGAAGTTGGAATACATTAGGTTTAACACCAATTTAAACCTATAAGGATGCTAGCTGACCCTCCTCCACGAAGGTCCCTCGGATTGGGATGTTCCTGGCCATCCGATCGCCTTGAATCTGGTCAACCAAGTAGCCAGGTCCGTCTGATATTTACTGTGATTTTCACCTTGCAATTTATTTTTGAGCTCCATGACTCGTGGGCTCAGTGTCTCTCCCTATTGGTTGGGTTAAATTTCGCAGGGTGACCTTTGCCCGTGAGCCGCGTGCCGTCCCACGAGTCGCGCTGTCTCCCAGAGTGCCGGTTCACCCCTCCCACGCGCCGCACCCAATCCCCTCCTCTCGCACGCCTCGCACCCAATCGCCTCCACGAACCCTAGCCCCCAATGGATGGGACGCCACACCCTTACTCCTCCCCAGCAGCCTCCAACCCCCCCCCCTCCGCCGATCCAAGGCGTGCAGTCACGGAGGCGAGCCTCTCCGGTGACGGCGACAACCTGCAGTCAGAGAAGATGGGAGAGAGGGAGAGAAGGAATGAGAGGAGGGAGGTCCAGTGGCGGACAGGAGAGGGTCAGCGGCCTGCGCCGACAAGGTCAGGTGTGACCTGGCAGACCTGGCAGTTGATGGCGGCCACTCCTGGATCCTTCTTCCACTTCCCCACTGCCTACCACTTTTCCACCGCCACAACCTTATGTACCCGTGAGATCCCATCTGGGGAAATTTTCCAATGATCTACTGGAGGGGGATTCGATCACGGAGAGCTTCTAAATCAACACCATAGCCTCTCTGATGATGTGTGAGTAGTTTACCACAGACCTTCGGGTCCATAGTTATTAGCTAGATGGTTTCTTCTCTCTCTTTGGATCTCAATACAAAGTTCTCCTTGATGTTCTTGGAGATCTATTCGATGTAATTCTTTTTGCGGTGTGTTTGCCGAGATCCGATGAATTGTGGGTTTATGATTAAGATTATCTATGAACAATATTTGATTCTTCTCTGAATTCTTATATGCATGATTTGATATCTTTGCAAGTCTCTTCGAATTATCAGTTTGGTTTGGCCTACTAGATTGTTCTTTCTTGCAATAGGAGAAGTGCTTAGCTTTGGGTTCAATCATGTGGTGTCCTTTCCCAGTGACAGCAGGGGCAGCAAGGCACGTATTGTATTGTTGCCATCGAGGATAAAAAGATGGGGTTTATATCATATTGCTTGAGTTTATCCCTCTACATCATGTCATCTTGCCTAATGCGTTACTCTGTTCTTATGAACTTAATAGTCTAGATGCATGTTGGATAGCGGTCGATGTGTGGAGTAATAGTAGTAGATGCAGAATCGTTTCGGTCTACTTGATAGGGGCGTGATGCCTATGTTCATGATCATGCCTAGATATCATCATAACTATGCACTTTTCTATCAATTGCTCGGCAGTAATTTGTTCACCCACCATAATATATGCTATCTTGAGAGAAACCACTAGTGAAACCTATGGCCTCGGGTCTACTTTACATCATATTAATTTCCCGTCAACTAGCTATTTTTGTCGTTGTTTATTTTGCAATCTTTACTTTCCAATCTATAAAACAAAAATACCAAAAATATTTATGTTATTATCTTTATCAGATCTCACTTTTGCAAGTGGCCGTGAAGGGATTGACATCCCCTTTATCATGTTGGTTGCAAGGTTCTTATTTGTTTGTGCAGGTACTAGGCGATTTGCGTGTAGTCTCCTACTGGATTGATACCTTGGTTCTCAAAAACTGAGGAAATACTTACGCTACTTTGTTGCATCACCCTTTCCTCTTCAAAGGAAAACCAACGCATGTTGAAGAGGTAGCAAATACCCAAGGGAGTTCTTTGTCAAGGACCTTGAGTACTTGCCACGCACAGTGTACCACATTCTGAGGCGTATTCTCTGGCCTATCAAAGGGAATTCTTCTGAAGCTAAACTTGAAGGCGCCATGAAGACTTTGGTATTCTATATCGTTAATGGCATCAGATTCAACACTCAGGATTTCTTTATCCGACAGCTTGCTGATACGTCTCCAATGTATCTATATTTTTTGATTGCTCCATGCTATATTATCTACTGTTTTGGGCAATATTGGGCTTTATTATTCACTTCTATATTATTTTTGGGACTAACCTATTAACCGGAGGCCTAGCCCAGATTTGATGTTTTATGCCTATTTTAGTGTTTCGAAGAAAAGGAATATCAAACGGAGTCGAAACGGAACGAAATCAACTGGAGAAGTTATTTTTGGAAGGAAACCTACCGGATAGATTTGGACCCTACGTCAGAAGATGAAGGAGGTGCTCATGAGGGTAGGGGCGCGCCCCCCTGCCTCGTGGCCCCCCCTTCGGTCCACCGACGTACTCCTTTCACCCATATATACCTACGTATCCTAAAACTTCCAGAACGAAAATTAGATCGGGAGTTCCGCCGCCAGAAGCCTCCGTAGCCACCAAAAACCAATCTAGGCCCGTTCCGGCACCCTGTCGAAGGGGGAAATCCCTCTCCGGTGGCCATCTTCATCATCCTGGTGCTCTCCATGATGAGGAAGGAGTAGTTCTCCCTCGGGGCTGAGGATATGTACCAGTAGCTATGTGTTTGATCTCTCTCTCTCTCTCTCGTTTTCTTGAGGTGATACGATCTTCATGTATCGCGAGCTTTGCTATTATATTTGGATCCTATGATGTTTCTTCCCCCCTCTACTCTCTTGTAATGAATTGAGTTTCCCCTTTGGAGTTATCTTATCGGATTGAGTCTTTAAAGATTTGAGAACACTTGATGTATGTCTTGCCGTGCGTATCTGTGGTGACAATGGGATACCACGTGATTCACTTGATGTATGTTTTGGTGATCAACTTGCGGGTTCCGCCCATGAACCTATGCATAGGGGTTGGCACACGTTTTCGTCGTGATTCTCCGGCAGGAACTTTGGGGCACTCTTTGAGGTCCTTTGTGTTGGTTGAATAGATGAATCTGAGATTGTGTGATGCATATCGTATAATCATACCCACGGATACTTGAGGTGACATTGGAGTATCTAGGTGACATTAGGGTTTTGGTTGATTTGTGTCTTAAGGTCTTATTCTAGTACGAACTCTAGGGCTGTTTGTGACACTTATAGGAATAGCCCAACGGATTGATTGGAAAGAATAACTTTGAGGTGGTTTCGTACCCTACCATAATCTCTTTGTTCGTTCTCCGCTATTAGTGACTTTGGAGTGACTCTTTGTTGCATGTTGAGGGATGGTTATGTGATCCAATTATGTTAGTATTGTTGAGGGGACTTGCACTAGCGAAAGTATGAACCCTAGGCCTTATTTCCACACATTGCAATACCATTTACGCTCACTTTTATTATTAATTATCTTGCTGTTTTTATAATTTCAGATTACAAATACTATTATCTACTATCCATATTGCACTTGTATCACCATCTCTTCGCCGAACTAGTGCACCTATACAATTTACCATTGTATTGGGTGTGTTGGGGACACAAGAGACTCTTTGTTATTTGGTTGCAGGGTTGCTTGAGAGAGACCATCTTCATCCTACGCCTCCTACGGATTGATAAACCTTAGGTCATCCACTTGAGGGAAATTTGCTACTGTCCTACAAACCTCTGCACTTGGAGGCCCACAACGTCTACAAGAAGAAGGTTGTGTAGTAGACATCAAGCTCTTTTCTGGCGTCGTTGCCGGGGAGGTGAGTGCTTTAAGGTATATCTTTAGATCTTGCAATCGAGTCTTTTAGTTTCTTGTTTTATCACTAGTTTAGTTTATAAAAGAAAACTATAAAAAATGGAATTGAGTTTGTCTCATACGCTTCACCTTTTTAATATCTTTCGTAAGTACGATGGAAAGGAAAATTGTGCTCAAGTGCTAGAAGAAGAAATCTATAAAATGTTTGGCACTAAATATTTGAATGATGAGCATGATTGCAATGTTGTTAGTATGAATTCTTTGAATATCCATGATGCTAATGATATGCAAATCCACAATCTTGGGGAAGCTATGTTTGACGAAGATGATATTTTTTGTCCCCCAAGCTTTGATGTGCAAATTTATTATGATGATAGCATGCCTCCTATTTATGATTATTATGTTGATGAAAGTGGTTTCAGAGAGGTCATGACTTTATTTTGTGATGAATCCACTATTTCGGAATAGGTTCCAATTGATTATGAGAACAAAGTTGCTATCTATGATGATTATTGTGATGAGTTGTATGCTTTAAAGAATAATTATAACAATGAAACTTGTCATCTTGATTTCAATTTTCAATCCCATGATAGTTACTTTGTTGAGTTTGCTCCCACTACTATTCAAGGGAAGAATTTTGCTTATGTGGAGAGTAATAAAATTTATATGCTTGTAGATCATGAAAAGAATGCTTTAGGTGCTGGTTATATTGGTGAATTCATTCATGATGCTACTAAAAATTATTATGAGGGAGGAACATATGCTTGTAGGAGTTGCAATAATATTAAGTTTCCTCTCTATGTGCTTAAAATTTTGAAGTTATGCTTGTTTTGCTCTCCTATGCTAGTTGATTATTGTTCCCATAAATTGTTTGCTCAAAAAATCCCTATGCATAGGAAGAGGGTTAGACTTAAATGTGCTAGTCATATTCATCATGATGCTCTATTTATGTTTCAATTCTTATCTTTTATGTGAGCATCATTGAAATCATCATGCCTAGCTAGGGGCGTTAAACGATAGCGCTTGTTGGGAGGCAACCCAACTTTATTTTTATTCCTGTTTATTAATAAATAATTCATCTATTCTCTGTTTAGATGTGGTTTTATGCTTTTAATTAGTGTTTGTGCCAAGTAGAACCTTTGGGAAGACTTAGGGAAAGTCTTGTTGATCATGCTGTAAAAAACAGAAACTTTAGCGCTCACGAGAATTGCTGCCATTTTTATTTGGAGAGTGATATTTAGTTAATTCTTTTTGCATATAGTTAATAGATAAATTACTCAGGTCCAGCAATTTATTTGAGAATTTTATGAGTTCCAGAAGTATACGTTCTATCCAGATTACTACAGATTGTTCTGTTTTTGACAGATTCTGTTTTTCATGTGTTGTTTACTTATTTTGATGAATCTATGGCTAGTAAAATAGTTTATAAACCATAGATAAGTTGAAATAAATTAGGTTTAACACCAATATAAATAAATAATGAGTTCATTACAGTACCTTGAAGTGGTGATTTATTTTCTTATACTAACAGAGCTTACGAGTTTTCTGTTAAGTTTTGTGTTGTGAAGTTTTCAAGTTTTGGGTAAGGATTCGATGGACTATGGAACAAGGAGTGGTAAGAGCCTAAGCTTGGGGATGCCCAAGGCACCCCAAGGTAATTTTCAAGGACAACCAAAAGCCTAAGCTTGGGGATGCCCCGGAAGGCATCCCCTCTTTCGTCTTCGTTCATTGGTAACTTTACTTGGAGCTATATTTTTATTCGCCACATGATATGTGTTTTGCTTGGAGCGTCAATTTATTTTGTTAGGATTTGCTTGCTGTTATTTAGAACAATGTTTTGCATATTTTATTTCAATAAAAGTGGCATTGATAGCCTTTACTATGCCTATGTTACAAGTATACATGTTGCTGTTTGAAAACAGAAAGTTTACCGCTGTTGCAATAATTACCTAGAAAAGTCAGAATGTGATAAAATGTTGAAACCTTTTGCATATTAGTCTCTCATAAATTTACTAAAGTTGGAAAAAAAATCATAATTTTTGTAGCTAGGGAAGTATAGATATTGCAGCATTCTTTACAGACTATCCTGTTTAGGCAGATTGCTGTTATGTTTGCATTGTTTGCATATGTTTGCTTCTTTAATGATTCTATTTGAGGATAGGACTATTAAATATGCAGAGTAATTTAGTATGCAATGTTGAATAATAATTTTAGTGATTTTCTACAGTAGAGTATGATAAGGTTTTTGGCAATGGTTTATACTAACTTATCTCACGAGTCCTTGTTGAGTTTTGTGTGGATGAAGCTTTTGAGATTTAGGGAGACCGTGATATGAGAGGAATTAAGGAGACACAAAAGCTCAAGCTTTGGGATGCCCAAGGCACCCCAAGATAACATTTCAAGAAGTCTCAAGCATCTAGCTTGGGGATGCCCCGGTTGGCATCCCACCTTTCTTCTTCAACAACTATCGGTTAGTTTCAGTTGATCCTAAGTTTTTGCTTCTTCACATGATGTTTGCCATTCTTAGAATGTCATTTTATTTTGCTTTGCTTGCTGTTTGAATAGAATACCAAGATCTTAAATTATTAAATGTTAGAGAGTCTTCACATAGTTGCATAATTATTCAACTACTCATTGATCTTAACTTATATCTTTCGGAGTAGTTTGTCATTTGCTCTGGTGCTTCACTTATATATTTTAGAGCATGGTGGTAGTTTTATTTTTAAGAAATAGATGAACTCTCATGCTTCACTTAGATAATTTTGAGAGTCTTAATAGCATGGTAATTTTCTTAAAATCCTAATATGCTAGGTATTCAAGAATAAAAAAACTTTCTTATGAGTGTGTTGAATACTAAGAGAAGTTTGATGCTTGATGATTGTTTTGAGATATGGGGGTAATAATATCAAAGTCGTGCTAGTTGATTAGTTGTGAATTTGATAAATACTTGTGTTGAAGTTTGTGATTCCGGTAGCATGCACGTATGGTGAACCGTTATGTGATGAAGTCGGAGCATGATTTATTTATTGATTGTCTTCCTTATGAGTGGCGGTCGGGGACGAGCGATGGTCTTTTCCTACCAATCTATCCCCCTAGGAGCATGCGCGTAGTACTTTGTTTCGATAACTAATAGATTTTTGCAATAAGTATGTGAGTTCTTTATGACTAATGTTGAGTCCATGAATTATACGCACTCTTACCCTTCCACCATTGCTAGCCTCTCTAGTACCGCGCAACTTTCGCCAGTACCATAAACCCACCATATACCTTCCTCAAAACAGCCACCATACCTACCTATTATGGCATTTCCATAGCCATTCCGAGATATATTGCCATGCAACTTTCCACCGTTCCGTTTATTATGACACGCTACATCATTGTCATATTGCTTAGCATGATCATGTAGCTGACATTGTATTTGTGGCAAAGCCACCGTTCATAATTCTTTCATACATGTCACTCATGCATCATTGCACATCCCAGTACACCGCCGGAGGCATTCATATAGAGTCATATTTTGTTCTAAGTATTGAGTTGTAATTCTTGAGTTGTAAGAAAAATAAAAGTGTGATGATGATCATTATTAGAGCATTGTCCCAGTGAGGAAAGGATGATGGAGACTGTGATTCCCCCACAAGTCGGGATGAGACTCCGGACGAAAATAAATAAATAAATAAAAGAGGCCAAAGAAGCCCAAACAAAAAAAGAGAAAAAAAGAGGCCATAAAAAAGAGAAAGGCCCAAATAAAAAATAAAAAATAAAAAATAAGAGAAAAAGAGAGAAGGGGCAATGCTACTATCCTTTTACCACACTTGTGCTTCAAAGTAGCACCATGATCGTCATGATAGAGAGTCTCCTGTGTTGTCACTTTCATATACTAGTGGGAATCTTTAATTATAGAACTTGGCTTGTATATTCCAATGATGGTCTTCCTCAAAATGCCCTAGGTCTTCGTGAGCAAGCGAGTTGGATGCACACCCACTAGTTTCTTTTGTTGAGATTTCATACATTTATAGCTCTAGTGCATCTGTTGCATGGCAATCCCTACTCACTCACATTGATATCTATTGATGGGCATCTCCATAGCCCATTGATACGCCTAGTTGATGTGAGACTATCTTCTCCTTTTTGTCTTCTCCACAACCGCCATTCCATTCCACCTATAGTGCTATATCCATGGCTCACGCTCATGTATTGCATGAAGATTGAAAAAGTTTGAGAACGTCAAAAGTATGAAACAATTGCTTGGCTTGTCATCGGGATTGTGCATGATTTAAATATTTTCTATGGTGAAGGTAGAGCATAGCCAGATTATATGATTTTGTAGGGATAACTTTCTTTGGCCATGTTATTTGGAGAAGACATGATTACTTTGTTAGTATGCTTGAAGTATTATTATTTTTATGTCAATATGAACTTTTATCTTGAATCTTTCGTATCTGAATATTCATACCACAATTAAGAAGAATTACATTGAAATTATGCCAAGGAGCACTCCGCATCAAAAATTCTCTTTTTATCATTTACCTACTCGAGGACGAGCAGGAATTAAGCTTGGGGATGCTTGATGCGTCTCCAACATATCTATAATTTTTGATTGCTCCATGCTATATTATCTACTGTTTTGGGCAATATTCGGCTTTATTATTCACTTTTATATTATTTTTGGGACTAACCTATTAACCGGAGGCCTAGCCCAGATTTACTGTTTTATGCCTATTTCAGTGTTTCGAAGAAAAGGAATATCAAACGGAGTCGAAACGGAACGAAATCAACTGGAGAAGTTATTTTTGGAAGGAAACCTACCGGATAGACTTGGACCCTACGTCAGAAGACGAAGGAGGTGCTCACGAGGGTAGGGGCGCGCCCCCCTGCCTTGTGGCCCCCCTTCGGTCCACCGACGTACTCCTTTCACCCATATATACCTACGTATCCTAAAACTTCCAGAACGAAGATTAAATCGGGAGTTCCACCGCCAGAAGCCTCCGTAGCCACCAAAAACCAATCTAGGCCCGTTCCGGCACCCTGTCGGTGGGGGCAATCTCTCTCCGGTGGCCATCTTCATCATCCCGGTGCTCTCCATGACGAGGAGGGAGTAGTTCTCCCTCGGGGCTGAGGGTATGTACCAGTAGCTATGTGTTTGATCTCTCTCTCTCTCTCTCTCTCTCTCTCTCTCTCTCTCTCTCGTTTTCTTGAAGAGCCTCACATTGCTCTGCTCTAAAGATGATCTTTGTGCAGATGGCTTCACCGATCACTTCAAGTTTGACTCCAGGCCTCCCCAAAATGCAAGTTGGCATCGCACTACATCTATTGAAGATTCTGAACATTCGTCCTCGGTTGCAACTGTTGTTGCGAGAGTGTCGATGAAGTGGATGACACCACTTCACCAACCTTAGCTAGACTGGATCGTGATTCTGCGTCAGGACCGTCTGCACCACCAAACTCTAACGTCGACCCTGCTCCCTCTTCTACTCCAACTGGGAACAAGTAGATCCTCTATGTCTTTAGACCTTTTTGGTCCTTACTGACAAAAGGGGGAGAAGCATATGAGGTTGATAGTCTTCAAGCGGGTCCATATGGATGGTTGCATTATTTTTGCTAAGTTCTTACAACTCTCTTTTGAAACTATTTGGCGCTTGAGTTGTAACACTTAAACTTGATGGTCGTTTGCTACTTTTGATGCCACTTTGTGATGCGATCATAAATTCCTCATGAAGTCATTCGGCAGATGCCCATTTCTCATTATGCATGTCATTATCTTTGTTATTCTTATATATGCATGATGAATTGTCTTCGTAAGTTGAAGAGGATCTCCACCAAGTAAAACCTGCCATGTGTATTTGCATTCAAAAGCAAACTACTTATATGCACATCTTCAAGGGGAGCCTTTTGCAACTTATGAAGGCAATGCCTTTATCCTTAACTCTCACATACTTTTATCCCTGATACGTCCATTTTGCATCATGCTTTTATATTGATATTTATTGCATTTTGGGCTGTTATTACACCTTATATCGCAATACTTATGTCTATAATCTCTCTTATTTTACAATGTTTACATGAAGAGGGAGAATGCAGGCAGCTGGAATTCTGGGTTGGAGGAGCAAATATTAGAGACCTATTCTACACATCTCCAAAAGTCCTAAAATTTCACAGGAGCACATTTCAAAATATATAAAAAAATATTGGGCGAAAGAAGTACCAGAGGGGTCCACCCACCATCCATGAGGGTGGGGGGCGCGCCCCCTGCCTCGTTGGCCCCCTAGCAGCCCTCTGATGCCCATCTTTGGCTATATGGAGTCTTTCGTCCTGGAAAAAAATCAGAAGCAAGCTTACGAGACGAAACTCCGCTGCCACAAGGCGGAACATTGGCGGAACCAATCTAGGGCTCCGATGCAGCTGTTATGCCGGGGAAACTTCCCTCCGAGAGGGGGAAATCATCACCATCGTCACCAACATCGATCCTCTCATCGGGAGGGGGTCAATCTCCATCAACATCTTCACCAGCACCATCTCATCTCAAACCCTAGTTCATCTCTTGTATCCAATCTTTGTCTCAAAACCTCAGATCGGTACCTGTGGGTTGCTAGTAGTGTTGATTACTCCTTGTAGTTGATGCTAGTTGGTTTATTCGGTGGAAGATCATATGTTGAAATCCTTTATGCATATTAATACCCCTCTGATTATGAACATGAATATGATTTGTGAGTAGTTACGTTTGTTCCTGAGGACATGGGAGAAGTCTTGCTATAAGTAGTCATGTGAATTTGGTATTCATTCGATAGTTTGATGAGATGTATGGTGTCTTTCCTCTAGTGGTGTCATGTGAACGTCGACTACATGACACTTCACCATTGTTTGGGCCTAGAGGAAGACATTGGGGAGTAATAAGTAGATGATGGGTTGCTAGAGTGACAGAAGCTTAAACCCTAGTTTATGAGTTGCTTCATAAGGGGCTGATTTGGATCATTATGTTTCATTCTATGGTTAGGTTTACCTTAATACTTCTTTTGTAGTTGCGGATTCTTGCAAGAGGGGTTAATCATAAGCGGGATGCTTGTCCATGGAAGGACAGTACCCAAGCACCGGTCCACCCACATATCAAATTATCAAAGTACCGAACGTGAATCATACGAACGAGATGAAAACTAGCTTGATGATAATTCCCATGTGTCCTCGGGAGCGTTTTCCTTTATATAAGAGTTTGTCCAGGCTTGTAATTTGCTACAAAAAGGATTGGGCCATCTTTCTGCACCTTATTTACTTTTATTACTTGTTACCCGTTACAAATTACCTTATCACAAAACTATCTGTTACCGATAATTTCAGTGCTTGCAGAGAATACCTTACTGAAAACTGCTTATCATTTCCTTTTTACTCCTCGTTGGGTTCGACACTCTTACTTATCGAAAGGACTATGATATATCCCCTATACTTGTGGGTCATCAAGACTCTTTTCTGGCGCCGTTGCCGGGGAACGAAGCGCCTTTGGTAGGTGGAATTTGGTAAGGAAAATTTTATATAGTGTGCCGAAATTTACTGTCACTTCTTACTATGGAACATAATCCTTTGAGGGCTTGTTCGGGGTATCTTCACCCCGACCAGTAGAGCAAAGAGTTGCTCAACCTACTGAACCAACTGAAAATGTTTACTTTGAAATTCCTTCGGGTATGATAGAGAAAGTGCTAGCTAATCCTTTCACATGTGACGGAACTTTACACGCCGATCTGCACCTAATCTATGTGGATGAAGTTTATGGATTATTTAAGCTTGCAGGTATGCCCGAGGATTATATCAAGAAGAAGGTCTTACCTTTATCTTTGAAGGGAAAGGCATTGACATGGTTTAGGCTATGTGATGATATGGGATCATGGAACTACAACCGATTGAAATTGGAATTTCATCAGAAGTTTTATCCTATGCATCTTGTTCATCGTGATCGTAATTATATATATAATTTTTGGCCTCGCGAAGGAGAAAGCATCGCTCAAGCTTTGGGGAGGCTTAAGTCAATGTTATATTCATGCCCCAATCATGAGCTCTCAGGAGAAATTATTATTGAAATTTTTTATGCTCGGCTTTCTCTCGATAATCGCTCCATGCTCGACACTTCTTGTACTGGTTCTTTTATGATGAAGACTATTGAATTCAAATGGGATTTATTGGAAAGAATTAAACGCAACTCCGAAGATTGGGATCTCGAGAAGGTAAGGAGTCAGGTATAACCCCAAAGTTTGATTGTGTTCAATTTTTTATGGATACCGATACCTTTCGTGAATTTAGCACTAAATATGGACTTGACTCTGAGATAGTAGCTTCTTTCTGTGAATCCTTGGCTAATCATGTTGATCTCCCTAAGGATAATTAGTTTAAATATAATCCTCCCATTGAAGTAAAAGTAGTTACACCTATTAAAGTTGAAGAAAAGACTATTACTTATAATGATTCTGTTGTTCCTACTACTTATATTGAGAAACCACCTTTCCCTATTAAAATAAAGGATCATGCTAAAGCTTCAACTGTTGTTCGGAAGAGTAATACTAGAACACCTACACCCTCTGAGCAAATTAAAGTTGAACCTAGTATTGCTATGGTTAAGGATCTCTTGGCCGATAATATTGATGGGCATGTTATTTACTTCTGTGATGAAGCTGGTAGAATTGCTAGACCCGATACTAAAAATAAACATAGACCTGTTGTAGGCATGCCTGTTATTTTTGTTAAAATAGGAGATCATTGCTATTATGGCTTGTGTGATATGGGTGCTAGTGCAAGTGCAATACCTCATTACTTATATAAAGAAATTATGCATGATATTGCACCCGCTGAGATAGAGAAAATTGATGTTACAATTAAGCTTGCCAATAGAGACACTATTTCACCAGTTGTGATTGTTAGAGATGTTGAAGTCTTGTATGGGAAAGTTAAATATCCTACTGATTTTCTTGTTCTTGGTTCCCCACAAGATGACTTTTGTCCCATTATATTTGGTAGACCCTTCTTGAATACCGTTAATGCTAATATAGACTGCAGAAAGGATGTTGTTGCTATTGGTTTGGGGGATATGTCTCATGAGTTTAATTTTGCTAAATTTCGTAGACAACCCCATGATAAAGAATTGCCTAGTAAATATGAACTTATTGGTCTTACTTATATTGTCGTGCCTTGGCGGAACCAATCTAGGGCTCCGGTGGAGTTATTCTGCTAGGGAAACTTCCCTCTGGGAGGGGGAAATCATCACCATCGATCCTCTCATCGGGAGGGGGTCAATCTCCATCAACATCTTCACCAGCACCATCTCATCTCAAACCCTAGTTCATCTCTTGTATCCAATATTTGTCTCAAAACCTCAGATTGGTACCTGTGGGGTGCTAGTAGTGCTGATTATTCCTTGTAGGTGATGCTAGTTGGTTTATTCGATGGAAGATCATATGTTCAAATCCTTTATGCATATTAATACCCCTCTAATTATGAACATGAATATGATTTCTGAGTAGTTACGTTTGTTCCTAAGGACATGGGAGAAGTCTTGCTATAAGTAGTCATGTGAATTTGGTATTCGTTCAATAGTTTGATGAGATGTATGGTGTCTTTCCTCTAGTGGTGTCATGTGAACGTCGACTACATGACACTTCACCATTGTTTGGGACTAGAGGAAGGCATTGGGGAGTACTAAGTAGACGATGGGTTGCTAGAGTGACAGAAGCTTAAACCCTAGTTTATGAGTTTCTTCGTAAGGGGCTGATTTGGATCTATATGTTTCATGCTATAGTTAGGTTTACCTTAATACTTCTTTTGTAGTTGTGGATGCTTGCAAGAGGGGTTAATCATAAGCGGGATGCTTGCCCATGGAAGGACAGTACCCAAGCACTGGTCCACCCACATATCAAATTATCAAAGTACTGAATGCGAATCGTACGAACGTGATGAAAACTAGCTTCACGATAATTCTCATGTGTCCTCGGGAGCGTTTTCCTTTATATATGAGTTTGTCCAGGCTTGTCCTTTGCTACAAAAATGATTGGGCCATCTTTCTGCACCTTATTTACTTTTATCACTTGTTACCCGTTATGAATTACCTTATCACAAAACTATCTGTTACCGATAATTTCAGTGCTTGCAGAGAATACCTTACTGAAAACTGCTTATCATTTCCTTCTACTCCTTGTTGGGTTCGACACTCTTACTTATCGAAAGGACTACGATAGATCCCCTATACTTGTGGGTCATCAAGACTCTTTTCTAGCGCCGTTGCCGTGGAGCGAAGCGCCTTTGGTAGGTGGAATTTGGCAAGGAAAATTTTATATAGTGTGCTGAAATTTACTGTCATTTCTTACTATGGAACATAATCCTTTGAGGGCTTTTTCGGGGTATCTTCACCCCGACCAGTAGAGCAAAGAGTTGCTCCTCAACCTACTGAACCAACTGAAAATGTTTACTTTGAAATTCCTTCGGGTATGATAGAGAAACTTCTGGCTAATCCTTTCACAGGTGATGGAACTTTACATCCCGATCTGCACCTAATCTATGTCGATGAAGTTTGTGGATTATTTAAGCTTGCAGGTATGTCCGAGGATGTTATCAAAAAGAAGGTCTTACCTTTATCTTTGAAGGGAAAGGCATTGACATGGTTTAGGCTATGTGATGATATGGGATCATGGAACTACAACCGATTGAAATTGGAATTTCATCAGAAGTTTTATCCTATGCATCTTATTCATCGTGATCGTAATTATCTATACCTATACTAATTACAGACTTCCTACTAATTCCGATGTAAATTAGAAATTAGGAGCCGTCCATCTAATGGGACCAGGTTATTACGGTCTAGATTAACTCATAAAAGTTGCGAAAAAAAACTAAAAGAGATGCCCGTAAAATATGAACCTCCACCTTTTTTCCCATAAAAATACCCTAGAAGCAAACCCTATTCTCTCGCTCAATCTCTGACCTCCCTCCTCTTTCACGTCTCTGTTCATACTAGTAAGAGTGCACGTGCACGTCTTCACCAATACACACATAAAATTCATTTGGGTATAAAGTTTAAATTTGTATTCTATAAATTCTGAACAACAGAACAAGGCATGACAAAGATTAAATCGATGCACAACAATATGCATTTTTAACATCAACTCGTAAATGATTCAGGAACATAATATCAGATGAACATAAATATAGTGAGTAATCATGCATGCAGGCCATGTCTCAAATGATTTATACAATAAATCAAACATAAGGGACCTTACAAATTTTATGATAAAAGAACCAAGAGTAGACACTGAAGTGTTGCAATGCAACCTAAGGAAAACCCGATACATCTTTTGTTTAGCAGGTCTGGTTCTTGATTAAGCGGTGGCTGTTCGACACAATCCACATAAACTACAGCCCTACTGTTACGCACCTGCACCCACCTACTTAAAAATATTGGTACATAATATGACATGTCTGCCTGCCAGTGATGATGAGAAAATGTATGCCAAGAATTAACAAATGCCGTGAATATGCTTTTTCCCAAACACAAGTACTACCACGCATACCTATGTTATATTATAAAGGTCCATATTCAAGAAATAAAAATAAAAAACAAACACTAAACTGAGAGAGACGGACCAAGAAACCACACAATGGTGACAAAGAAACAGTAGTGATGCAGGGTGTGCGAAATAAAATATCATCTCATGCCGCAGGGCGCAACAGCACATGCAGGTGCTGTCACTTCAATGAACAAGCCCATGGACCGCAATACCTTTTCAAGCCTATTCCTGCCATGCCTCTCTCCTCCTGTCGCTATCTGTCTCCTAAAGAAAGCCTGCTAATCGCCTGGTTAATGTACAAGCGTCTGCACTGCAGAATTCTCTAGCACGAATCTTGAACACCGCGGATCGACGGGATAACTGGGTGTCGGGGCACCCGGGTGTCGTCACACCTTTTCGTTTTCATGTTCAACGTTGCTTCTTTGACTGTACTGTTGATAATCTGGTTCAACACAAGCAGTGGCACAACTTCAGAAGTCAAATTTCAAGAATCTTTATTCAAGAGGTCAAATGAATTAAAAATATCAACAAACATTCATCCTGGTGCTATTGTTATAAATAAATGTGCATTTATAGAAAATACGTGAATGAGAGGTATCTTTTTTCAATAATTTCTTGTTAGGACAGAAAACTATTAGTACCTTTGCTCAATCCCACAAGTAGTAGAAAGGATCACTGCTTATTGTGAACGTGAACTCCTGACCAGTTTTCAATGAGGCAAATCTTGAATACTAATTTCTGGGCCTGAATGTGTTAAATCTAGCTTATATCAGAGCAAATAAGCTGGAATATGGTGAAAGAAGGGTCGGCATAAAAAGGTTTGATTACACTATTTATTGATAGAGCAAAATCATGTGCTTGCATGCGCATGCCAGACTTATAATTGACTCGTCCATAAGAGTCTACAAGCATGGTCTCAACTCTTTCACCAATTCAATAATTTTCTGGTGCGATGCATGGTCTCCATGTGACATATTAGCCGAGCCACATTGATGTCATCCTCAGCAAAATCCTAGATAATCTCCCTTGTGTTAGTTGAGGGACCAACTGTGCACATAATCCTCATTTTGTGCCTAACATTTGGTTTAGACCACCACATACACATTGGCTGATGTACTGTTATTTGATGAATATCCATAAGATGATGGTAGTCCTCGTTTTCCTGTCAAGAAGTTTTCTTACAATTAATTTCAATGCATCAATTTATAAGATTCCTTACCCACAGAACAATGCATTATATTCAACTTAGCGTTCAGCAATTAGTAGAGACATATGACATGATCATTTTGCACTTTACAGTACTAAGAAGACGACATGAGATAATACCAAATGCATTTGATTAAACCACAGTTCACTTGAAGAACAAGATCACAACCAACTAAGTTGATTATATTTCAAGCAAGTGCGCGGATCACAAAAACAGCAGCAGGTGTTCAATTCAAACATATATGCAGACATACAATAAGTATACAACTACAAAAATTAGGCTCCTGGTAAGCTGAGATGGCAATACATGTAAGAACTATACCAAACTAACCTGAGTATTGTTCAAAAACAATTGATATGTGCTCTCACCATAGAGCACAGATCATAACTTATAATTCAGAGATACGTGTGTGTTCTTACTGGGCACCTCGCTGCTATCTTTAGAAAAGAGGAATTGCCTTGAGATTGTGGAAGCCATCGCCAGTCCAGATGGAGATCTTGCTCAGTGTGTAGCTCTCATCCAACTTGAAATCCATGTAGAGAGTAACAAGCTCGCCCCAACAACAATTCATATCAGAAAAAGGATCCCACACATAGAAGATTAGGTATGTGTTTCGAATGGATGCCCTCATCTAGCTGGTTCTTGTCATTCGACTTCGCCTGCGCTGCACATATACAGATACAGGTGGCACGAGGAAATCAAGATCGATTTTAAGTATAAAAGCATGCCCAGATTCAACCAAACTAATCAATGGACGATATATAATCACAGGTAAAAGCACGCTATGAGAAACAAGCACTGTATATAATAACTTACAAACATTTTTCACTTTCTCTCTCTCGCTCGCTACTCCATGGAACAAGAACAAATACTATTCGATACTTCTTGCATGTAGAAACTGCTCTAGTTTATTGAAGACTCGATGCACAATAGTTACACATGATTAGGCTTCTAATTAACTACTCTAGTAACTATTTGGTTTATCGAAGACTCAATGAAAGGAATCACGCATCATCCAAACAAAATTGAGCGGAAGTCAGCGGAAGATCGCTTACTCGTCGTGGTTACCTGCAGCAGTACATTCTTCTGAAACTGGATGTTGACCATGTGTGGCTGCACACTGTCTGACCTGAGAAATATAAATCCGCCAACGATGAGGGTGCCCCTGCAGTATGTAAGATCAACGATGATCTAAGGAGAAAAGCTATACCATGTGTTGGGGTGGAATGAGATAATGACAAGGTCAACTAATCCAACATTTATCTGTTTCAAGAAGAAAAGGGTAAACCATTTTCAATATGCCACTGAAGTTTGTCTACATTACATTCAGATTGATGTGAATATGAAGTCACAACAGATTGGACAGTTTTTCTCTAACCTCTTCTTCCGACATTTGTGAATCGAAAAGAAAAAAAATCTGAATCAGCCTAGAAAAGCAAGGAACCACGCCTGCAAAATTGATTCCTATGCAGAGATGAAAATCCTAGAACTTGACATGGCCAGCATATGATTCACCGCAGCTCGATGGCTATAGCACACGACCGCAGGTATGGGCGCACGCATGAGGGAGAGCAGAGCACAGGGGCTTACCTAGGCCGGAGTCGAAGAAGCGGCTGGCCACCGGAGGCGCAGGAGGAGACATGGAGGGAGCGCAGGGCAGAACAGCAACCGCGCCGGTACCCGCCTCCATCGGGCCGCTGACCGTGATCCGCGCTGCCCGAGGTGGAGCGGCCATGGACGCTGCGGATCCGCCGCCATGGTTGCTCTGCCCAGCCTAGAGAAGAAGGGTCAGGGAACCCGAGGTGGAGCGGCTGCGGACGCTGCAGATCCATCGCCATGGTTGCTGTGCCCAGCGAGAGAAGGGTCGGGAGGCACTGATTTTTCCTTTCTGACTGGCGGTGAGGCATCGAGTCGGATGGAATTGATCCACGTATCGCGGGCGGGGCCGTGGGGATTAGGGGACGCGGAGCGCGAGGGCTGTTCGCAGACCACGGCGTCTGCCAGGCAGAACAATTGATCTCAGACATCAATCGAATTGTTACCCCATTGATATTAGTAGGATGCGTTTAAGTTGACTTAATCTGAGGGTCCTGATTACTCCGTGTACAGTTTACTGTGTGGTTTTAGGGGAGTTTATGTTTACTCTTTTAATAGTAGTATAGATTAATAGTAGTATAGATATAGATTCTCATGGAAAAGAGATCCACGATTTCTCTCAATTTGGAGCAACAAAGTTGGTAATGGATCCCTCTCTCAATGTCTCACGTCTCCCTCTCCCAAACCCTCATCTCTCTCTTTCTATCCACATGGAAACATATCTATGTCTCTCCCAATTGCAACAAGTTAGGGCACGGATCTTCTGTCTCTCCGAATTGCAACAAGGCAGTTAGGGTGTGGATCTTCTGCGATCCTCTCCACATGGAAACAGATCGTGTCTCTCCCAAATTGCTGCAAGGAAGTTATGACATGCTTCTCTAATTTATGGCATGGACCTTCTGCGCTCCCGTCTACATGGAAACAGATCATGTCTGTCCGAAATTACAGAAACCAAGTTATGGCATGGATCTCCTGCGCTCGTGCAACTTATTACAATTTTTTCCCTCATCTAGATCAGGTTCGTCTTCTCTGTCCGCACACTGATTTTATTGAAATTCTTTTTGTCGGTTTGGATCTAATTCTTTTCATCGTGTCCTTTAATAGTGCAGTCTAGGGATTCAATTTTCTTTATCGTGCATCTACTTGAAGCAGATGATAGCGATGGCAAAATTATATCAGTTTTCTCTATCCCTCCAAAAATAGGAAATAGATCTTTCTTCGACGTACAGAAAGAAACATGTACCATATATGTAGAAAAAGATATGTCCAAGTACAATGTCAATCCTTCCTGTACGGGTGGACCTCTATTTTCTCTACTAATTAAGCCTAACTTGTTCATTGACTCTCTCTGTGATTTGGCTTCCCAATCATAGTTTTCTTAGTCCCTCAACCAAGGGAGGTAGGGTGGGGGATATGGAGAAGGACGGAGCTCCTGCTGTTGGTGGATGTTTGCCATGTTGTGCCATGGAGAGAAGGTAATCTTGAAGAACAATTACCTCACCAAGAAATCGACCATCCACGTTCCTTGCTGACAGCATGACAAGACCTTGCCACGGTTGATGACTTCAACAAGGACGATTTTGATCATGGGCTAAGTAAAGCCCTCGGTGCAATAGAAGGGTAAGCATGAACACTATGATATGTCCAAAACAAATAAAAGAATCATGTTATGTTAGATATATTACATTATGATCGAGTGTTCCTGAATTGTAGTATTAATTTTTCTAAGAGCTTCTAGGCCACGACGGCATATGGGTCCAAGGAGTAGATGCATTGGCTGCAGTTTGAAGCCAATGGCTGCCAATTTTCTAAATGTCACCATCTCTGTTTTGTTTTATCTTATAAGTTGGAAATTTGATAACATGTGTTTGATGTTTTTCCTTCAAATCAGACTAATTATAAGTCCTTCTAGGGCTGATGTTACCCAACATTACTATCTTCCAGAATTTAGGTCTGATGGGGTCTTCCCTTTTCACATGTGTGCATTCAGCTAAATTGCCATCTAATTGCTGCCATCAATCACAAATGGAAGTGCAATCTGAAAGTTATGGTACTTGATTTCACAACAAAATAAAAACCATATGATGCTCCAACATAGTATCTTCTAATTTCTAAGTTCGACTTAGAACGATGCACTTTGAAATTTACATTTATGCTATGCACGCATGCAGGTACACTGGAGCATAACTCTATCATCTACCTATGGAGGAATATCCAACATGGATGCTCTTAAGAGTACCCCTATGTATCCTTTTAATTTTTGTAACATGCACTCACTACTGCCTGCTTTTATGCACTTGATATGATGTTTTGACATGTATACTTAAATTTGTTATTTGTTCAAATTTTCCTCACACTTTGCTCAAGTAAAACATGTGCATGTTCAGTTTGTCTTCTAAATTTCTTGACCAATTTTTCAATGAGGCTAAATACCTACGGTTATTTTATGCCTATTGTCCTTTGAGATTGTTAAAATAACTTCCCCGAGATATGTGAACTGATGCTCCTGCTACTTTCAGACATTATATTATTCAGACTTCTATAAATATGTTCCCAACTGCGTAATTGCTTAGCTTATGGATTTTATTTCTTCCAACTTTATAAATTCACAAAGGATTAAAACAAGTCTGCTGAGTTGTTGGATTAAGTACATGTACGTCAAAACTTATGGTTCGAAACTTATGGCTTTTCAAGACTATTTGTCCCTCTTTTGCTCCTCTAATATATATTGTCCCTTTATGTTGGATAACCATTCACTTCTGTGCTAATTTTCTCGAGACAGTGAAGATTTTTTTACTACTCATGTATAGATATAAATTTTAATGGTCTTCACAATTCTATTAGTCAATAGAGACTTGAAGAAAATCCGGTCGATATAATATATACATTTTTCCTCACATATGTTACAAAGAGTATTTTAAGTATATTTACATACTCTTTTTTATTTCTATGCATGGACAATATATATTAGGCACAGGACATGCTCACTACTGGAATTCCCAATTTTGATGAGTGCCAAATGCACTCGGCAAAGGCCAAAAAAGAACACGGCAGCACTAAGAAAACACGACTATGATGCATGCCTGCCAGCAATGTTTATTTTGCTGTGTTCTTTTCCACATGCACTTACTAGACAACTGCAAAAAACTTTGCCAAGTGCAGAACACAGTAACTCGGCAAACAAATGATAGAGACTGAATGACGAGACATGGCGCATCTGGGTAGCTCTACTATGACCAAGTTTAACATAGTTTTGTCGTTTTCCGCACTCGGCAAACCTATGATCTAGAAGAGCTACCCAGATGCGCCATGTGTCGTGTTTAGGCAAAGGGGTCTTAGAGACGAGACATCTAGCCAAACAGTGATTTTGAATGTCCATGTTGGTCGATTGCTCACTTCATGCTAATATTTGATGTGTTTTCTGCATTAAAAAACCCCAGGCAGGTTGTTTTGAAAATCTGTGCCTGTTTCTATAGCATTTCGAGGATGAGCACATGGTCTATATTGTGCTGAAGGAAGCCTATGAACAAGCATCTTTAGGAATGAGATGGAGAAGATGGTTTCCAAGAAAGGGAAAAGCTAGGAAGTAAAACACAATTACTTTAGGATGATGTGAAAGCAGATTTTCTTTCAACAGTAGGTGGATTCTTAAGATAATGACAAGTTAACAGCGCAAGAGCTATGATAAGTCCTAACATGGTTGCTGGAAGATATATTTGTACAATAACAGGCATGCACATGCAGCTGTAGATAATATGAAATTAAAAAGAGTTTATATGAGATATTTAATTTCTGTGGCTGAATGAAAATTGTTGAACAAATTTCTGTAAGGTAGCAGCCCAATAGATTGTACAAATATGGATGCATGCATGTGATGATAGACACTATCATGTCAGATCTCGAATTAAGTGTATGTTATGCGTTATGTTTTGATTAGTTCTGAAGCGTCTAGTTTAACATATTATGTCTCAGACATTTGGAGAGGTATCAGATAGAAGAGTGTGTCCTTAATTCTGGGTTACCATCATGGTATGTAAGTTGAGCGAAAAAAATTATGGCCTTAATTCTGGGCAATCCTCAAGATACGTAAGGTGAGTCATATTAATAGATACTGTTTAAATAGATACTATTGTCAAGACCCTCAATAGCATCTTTCAGACGAGTGCCACTTTGTATGGGATAAGAGATGCTTGCTCCATGTATATAATAACTTGGAACTCCTGTTTAGAGCATGTACTGAATTATTGGTTCATCCATCTAAATGATTTTGCAAAAAAGGCATGTTTGTTTGGCCAAATTTCAATTCTTAAATGCATCATCCTATGGTTCGACAAAGATTTTTGTTGGTTGTAGGACAAAATGGGACATCCAATGTCTCACATGTTTCTATACATATCCAATGGTATCCTCAATAAGTATCTGGGACTATCTACAATCCACTATTTCCCACCATTTAAAGACTGAATGCTATGTCATTCCTACTTATGCTCTTTTATGGTTGATCATGCTCTCTATAGATCATGCAAATATAAAAGGCCCTATTCTTCTTTATCGATAGTGTATTACGGATTTAAGGATTATTTGTATCATTTTACTGAATAAAAATACAAAGTGAGAGAATGTTTATTTCATCATGTAAATTTCTTTTACAACTAAAGAATTTAGAAATTTGAGTGATTGGTACAAGATACAGCGGAAAATCCCTTCTCTCTATTAAAACTACATTATTCAAGATAAAAACAGACAATAACACTGATCTAAAAAAATGTTATGTATTTAAGAATATTGTGGGATCTTCCTGGTGAAAAGAACAATGTGGAGTCTATTTTCCAGCAGAATATTGTGCAATCTCATTGAATTATATCAAATGTATATTTTGATTTCGTGAGAAAGTTTGCTTGACTTGAACCTTCTCAGACCACCCGCTAGACATACCAATTTGAAATTATTATTGTTTAGTATTAAAGATAAATCCAATCAAAAAATTATAAGTAAAAAATTATATAGCCAATATTATATTGTTAATAATTATGTTTAAAATTTATGTAATTATTATACTTCTAATTAATGTGACTTTTTCATATCATTAATTTTTTTAATTAATAAATAGGCGTAGTTTTAATTTTAGTTTGTCCACACGTTTTTAGTTATTTTATAGGAGACAAGCCATAGCCCAAAAATAAACTACAATCTCAAATCATACAAAGTTGTATTGCATGCTAGCCCATGCGAATGCACGGGTTCGCGACTAGTATATATAATTTTTGGCCTCGCGAAGGAGAAAGCATCGCTCAAGCGTTGGGGAGGCTTAAGTCAATGTTATATTCATGCCCCAATCATGAGCTCTCAAGAGAAATTATTCTTGAAATTTTTTATGCTCGGCTTTCTCTCGATAATCACTCCATGCTCGACACTTCTTGTACTGGTTCTTTTATGATGAAGACTATTGAATTTAAATGGGATTTATTGGAAAGAATTAAACGCAACTCCGAAGATTGGGATCTCGAGAAGGTAAGGAGTCAGGTATAACCCCAAAGTTTGATTGTGTTAAATCTTTTATGGATACCGATACCTTTCGTGAATTTAGCACTAAATATGGACTTGACTCTGAGATAGTAGCTTCTTTCTGTGAATCCTTTGCTAATCATGTTGATCTCCCTAAGGAGAAGTGGTTTAAATATAATCCTCCCATTGAAGTAAAAGTAGTTACACCACTACTAGGAAAAGGGCTAAAGATGAAATTGACACTAATGGCGCACCAGAGAAGTGGTGCGCCACTACTATTTACTAATGGCGCACCACGTGAAGATACACCATTAGTGTGTAAGACACTAATGGTGCACCAGGCACAAGGTGCGCCACTAGTAACAAAATGTTTTTTTTTCATTTTTTCAAACATACTAATGGCGCAACCAACCGTTGAGTGCGCCACTACTGTATTCTTTTTTTCTACTTTTTTGCAAAACTACTAATGGCGCACCGTCGCATAGTGCGCCATTACTAGTTCAAACTAGTAATGGCGCACTGTGCCACGGTGCGCCATTAGTATAAAAATTATTTTTAATACTTTTTTGCAAAATTACTAATGGCGCA
>NC_057812.1:111851583-111852313 GCF_018294505.1 Triticum aestivum
AGCCACCGCATATATGTTACTCCCAAAAGCATATAAAGTTTGTCAAATTTTGAGCTATGGATATTTAGTTATGATTTAAACAAGTGTGAACATATTTAAACACAAATAAATATCAAACAACATTTTAAATGTTGTTAACATGGCAACAAACTGCATATTATTTTTCTACATGAAATTCTGAGCATCTAGCATATGTGACATGTTATATTTGGATGCATGCATAAAAAGATATGTGCAAAGAAAAAATGCATAAAAACAAAAATTGGGGAGCGTGGGAATCGAACCCAGGACCTCCAAGTGTGTGTGCTGCGTGCTGACCAGTCGGGCTAGTGTGTGTGTTCTGTTTCGAATATGGTTAAGTGGAATATAACCTGAGTGCTCGAACTGTAATAAAAAATTTGTACTAATGGCGCACCTGGGGGTGGTGCGCCATTGCTGTCGTCGTACTTATGGCGCACCAGGGGGAGGTGCGCCATTGCTAACCCTCCCCCCACTCCACCTGTTCCCCTCTGGCCTCTCTCCCTCCCCCACTCGACCTAACCTCGCCGCAGTCGCCCACGCGCCCCCGCCGCCTCCCTCTCCCCTTCGCCGCCTCCCCCCGAGCCCCGCCTCCCCCCGAGCGCCGCCTCCCTCGCCTCGGAGCCGGCCCGCCCCGAGTTCCACCAGGAGAGGAGGCCCCATGTCCACCAGGAGAGGAGGCTCGCGACCTCCCCGCCGTCTATCCCCGCCT
>NC_057812.1:111852366-111855663 GCF_018294505.1 Triticum aestivum
TCGTCTCCGCTCCGGCCACCACCTCATCGTGGTCAGGTAACCCTCCTCCCTCTGCCTCTCTTCTCCTCTCTTCCTCCTCTCCTCCCTCCCGGCCATGCCCTCTTCTTCTCTCTTTTGCTAGGTTTAGGTCAAATCCCTCTCGAATTTAGGTCAAATTAGGTTCAAAAAATTGTGGGAGTAGTGCCTAGCAAACATGAATAATTAGTACTCCATGTGCATTGGAGTACTTGGTACCTGCAAGATTTGGACACACTGAAAAAATGCACTGGACACACCGAAGAAAATTTTTGTGTCCAGTAAGATTAGAGAAAATTTTGTGCTAATGGTGTGCTGGTAGAACGCGCAATTTTTGTTAGTTCGTTGCCATGTCATGATAGGACATTCAGTTGTTTTTGTTGTTCACAATGCTCTGAATTTTTGTGCCAAAGAGAGTTTTCTCTGAATTTGTTGTTCACAATGCTCTAATGGTTTGTCAGTGAATGGTGGTGCAATGGTGGCCTCTGTTTCAAATATTTCAGCAATTACTTGACCATAAATAAAAAAGAAGATTTGGGGATGGTAACTCCTGTGTGGTTTCTATTAAATCTAAAATAGTGAGGGTGTCATTTTCATCCATTCATCTTTTTCTCTAGCTTGTCTAAAAGTTATGTTTACAATATTGCTGAATTTTCTAGAACAGCCACCACACTATAATATTTCATAAGATGATGATATAGTTAAGAATATTACTTAAGGTATGCTTCTGAATATTGTTGTCCACAATGTCTTCTCGCCAAACGCCTATCCATTTAGGAGCCATGGTCATAAGCAGTCTGCTTGAGGGTGGTCTTCCACAACATATGGAATTTATCCATCTAATGTAGTCAATAGATGTTGTCAAGTGATTGTGTCATGGTTTTGGTTCTGTTTTTAAAAAGGAAATCCAGTTGTTCAGGCTTCAAGAAAATATTTTCTCAGAATATTACTGCTAAGCCCAAGCTTGTTAATCATGTAACTTGAGAAAATTATTGGAGTAGATCAAATTCAGCCATTATAATGTTTGATGCCTGCATCAACACTTCTTTGTACTGCATGCGGTTGTTATAGTTGAGGGTCAAAAGTAGAGGTTAGCTTTAACATGATTCGCTAGTGCTTTCATCACTTGTGTGGTGATTGTCTTGGTCCTTTTCATTTTTGTCATGGCATTCTTGAGGTGCTGATGTGTCTGATGGCATGAACCATGATCAGGTTGAGTTCAGATTTCATTAGATTAGATTGGATGGATTATCAGAACTTGACGTGGTTTTCCACTTAGCTATCTGAATTGAGAAAAAACATAGCTTTTGCTGTCTCTGAGGCAAAACTTGCTACTCCATATACAACTAATGCTACTACTAGACAAGATACTACTCCATATACTACTAATACTACTACTGTATTTCATTTCAAAGTTCAAAATGCTGGTACTGAGATTTTCATTTCCAATGAGTGGTGTTTTTCCTAGCAGTAGAAAAAACATAGCAACTTCTCTGATGTTATAAAGTTGTTCTTATATGGGTGAAACTTCACTTGTTTTTAGGCTAGTGTAGGGTGTTGCTTCTTCTGTATGGGCCAACTATGTCACAAATAAATTGTTCCTTCTTCTGTATTTGACAAGTAATGACTTGCAAAGATGATGATCATCTTGCTAGTTTGCTGGGTTTTGTCCCTGAGAGGCCCTTGAGTTTGCCGGAATGTCGATTAACTTCCGTTCCGGCAAATTCGGGCACTCCATATGTCCTATTTTCAGCAAAGGTCATGCTAAAATTTTCCGTGAATTTTAGCATGACTTTGCTAAAAATAGGACATATGGGGTACTTGCGACTAATGTTGATTATCTTCTGCTCAAAATTTATGCTGCTATAATGTTGTAAGGGTACCAATTGGTCTCTTCTGCTGCTTATTAGAGATGGGGGGAAGCAGCCATCACCGCTCTGCCTCACCGGAGTACGAGTTGGATGCTTTCGAGTTCTTCACTATCATACTTCCTTCTTCAGTATCAGCCACGAGGCAGGTATATAAAACGAGAGATCTCCCCTTCACCCATCTCATTATGATAACTCTGTTGTTTGATACATCACTCCTTGTCCCAAATTGCAGAGGCTGCCTGACGCTTTTATGAAGATGCTGGGTGAAGATCCGCCAGATAATGTGAAGCTCCGACAGGCCAGCAGCAGGGTTCGCAGGCTGTGGGACGTGGAGTTGGTGATCGAGGAGGGCCACATGTACCTGTGGCTGTGGCTGGGAGAAGTTCTACAGTGCCTACAACCTGCGGACCGGGTACTTTCTTCTCTTGAGGTACGACGATGACGCCACAATGCTCATCGTGAAGGTTTTCAACAAGACTATGTGTCGCATGCGCTACGCTGAAGACGAAGATGCCAGTGCGTTCTGCCTCTTCTTATTCCTCCATATTTGGCTTTGTCTCACATTGATTGTTAGCGGTCATTGTTGCATTTGGACAGGCAATGGGAGCAGCAGCAGGGACACTGGCTACAGCCAAAGCAGCAGCGATTATGGCTGTAGCAAAAGCAATAGCGATTCTGGCCTTGGCGAAAGCAGCAGCGAAGACAACAAGAAGGATGATCTAGACTGGAGTGGGGGAGAAGAGGAGCAGAGTGGGGATGAGGAGCTGCAGGATGATGATGGGCATCAGGCTGAGGATGACCTAGCGCTGGTGGTGGCTGACCAAGGCAAGAGATGGTGGTGGATAACTAGGTGCAAGAGATGGTGGTGGCTGACCATGGGCAAGAGATGGTGGTGGCTGACCATGGGCAAGAGATGGTGGTGGCTGACCATGGGCAAGAGATGGTGGTGGCTGAGGGTGGCCTCGCAATGGTAGTGGTGCCTGACAATTACCATGCACCGGTGGTGGCGCCAGCGATCCTACAGCTGGGCAACATGACCATGCCAATTGTGGTAGAAGACTACATCCCACAGCTACCTCCACTGCCTCCACCGCCTCGCCGCTCTTGGCGCATCAGGCTGAGGAAGGAGAAGGAGAAGAACAATGAGAACTGAACTATGTCAGGTATGTTAGATCTCCAAAATGATATATATATATATATATATATATATATATATATATATATATATATATACTTAGTTACCTATTTGTCTCTAATATGCTTAGTTTCCTATAGGTTAGCTCCAAAATTACTTATGTTAGCACAAAATGATCAAGTTTACATAATAAGCTTATAGTCTTCTTCTTATTCTTCTTCTTATCCAAAATGACATATGTTAGCTTCATTTTACCTAAGTTGGCTCTAATATGCT